>NC_071122.1:300000-557500 GCF_024256425.1 Clarias gariepinus | reverse complement strand
GCACTTACGGCTAACAATTAAAAAAAAAAAAAATCCACTTGCTGAAATAGTATTAGAATGCCATTACGCCACGCGAGTTGCGTGGAAGCGTTTTAGTCCCATCCCTCCCCAAAACACCCACTACAATGGCACAGCGGAAAGTTATTCACTGCAGTTTGATTGAGGAGTGGGAGACTTCAGGTCAACAATGTCACGAGAGGCTGTTCTGCACTCGCTATTCTCTCCATTGAGCACAAAGTCAGAATATCAGTGGATATGGAGTCAGGAATAACACAGTGTGTTGAAGCCAAAGCTTGCAAGACCAGATTTTAGTGTCCTGATCTACACTATTCACCCCAGTCATGCACACAATAAGACTAATTATTTTTAATATTTTTTATTAACATTATTTTCATATTATTCTTAATCCACCACCCCAATATTCATGTTTTTCCCACCCACTAAATTTCATTTGATGAAGGAAGACTAAGCTATTTTTAAAAGGAAATAAAAAAAGAAAGAATAAAAACTAGAGAAATACAGTGCCAAAAGGGGAGAAGAGAAGGAAAGAATGAAAATAACATTTGAGGAGGAGCAAAAAGAAGAGAGAGAGGTTTTTGTTGAGGTTTTCAACTCACTTTATTGTTACAAAATTAAAAGAGACTAATTTTACCAAACATCTACAAATTTACGTATACACACATACACACACAACATGCACACACTCATATGTGCACCCATACACAATATTTAAACATATGCTCCTGGATGTCTATGGCTGTGACTGGGTTTGATTCTGTTCTGCTACATCCTGCTTCTTCACTCAGAGTCTAACTGTGGGTTATATGTTTTCTGGTGTGTTTTATATTAAACAGTTCCTATCTTTTTCTCCTGGTTTTTATTTTCGTGCTCTTTTTTGGTGTCGGTGGTGGTGTGCTGGTTTGTGGCTCCTGTATATCTTCTAGGCGGATTTTAAGGGCGGAGTCTACCTTAGGGGCGGGGTCACTGTCAGTGGTGGATACTACTGTACTCACAGTGTTTACAGTTGTATCGGTGATGTTATCCGCTCCCGGCGCGGTGTGTGTCTCTGTGGTGTTGGTGGTGTGTTCAAGGCTGACCTGTTCGAGTCGCGGCTGCGGTGTGTCGCTGCGGCCCGCTGTGGGCTCCACCTCCCTGGTGTTTCACGGCTGCACCGCTCCGTTTGGACAGCTCAGCCACTTTTCTCACCTCACCGCACTCGAAGCACCTCAGCGACTCCATGGTGGCAAAGACAGTGTAGCCGCTGTCCCCCTCTTTACATTTAAAGTTTACATCCAGCGTCTGATCTTCGTTGTTTAAGATCATCAGCACCTGCCTGCGGAAGAACAGGACGTGGCGCATGTTGGAGCTCTTACACCTGAGCGGAATGTGGCTCTCATGGGGCCGATGAACTTCCTGAAAAAGCCAGCTCCTTCATTATAGCTTCGTCCTTTATGAACAGAGGCACGTTAGATATGACCACCCGCGCCACGGGGACAGACAGAGGGGTGACTTTAACAGCGGCTCCTCTCACACATATTCCGCTCCGCGTCAGTGCGCTCGCGAGGTCAACCCTGTTCACAAACACCACCACCGCTTTATTCATCCGGGAGGCAGAGTAGATGTTCTCACACCCCACCTGCTCCCCCACCGCTAACAACACGTCCTCAATCGGCACGCCGTCCTCCGGCACACACCTGACGCATTGCCAGAGAGACAAAGTCTCCACACCAGCCTCAGAGGCCATGGTGCCTCCTCGCTCTCTCTCTCACTTTAAAACTTTTATTTAAATAAAAAAACATTTACTGATTAAAAAACTAATAAAAATAAACAAACAGTCTTCGGAAAAAACCTTGGCAGCACGCCAGCACGTCTTCCGCACGCTCTCACATCTAGCACATGCACACAGAGAGAGAGAGAGATACAAATCAAATAAAATTAATAAAGGAGAAGGAGAGAGATGCAAAGACAAAATATACGTATGAGGAAGAGAAACAGTAAATTGCTTTAAAAGGATTGGAAGGAGAAAAAGAATGCAGTCGAGTAGCAGGAGAAATACATCAAATTAAAAGCATTAAAGGGACAGAAGACAAAGATAGACAGACAAACTGAGTGAAGAAAACAAAGACGGGAAGACAAGGACAAACATAAGACATAATAATTTTAATAAGTACTCTTTGGAATTATTTGTGTCACTCTTCTGACCTGTCATGGGTTTTCTTACTTTAGTGAACAGCACAAAAGGCATTAGAGGCCAATCGTCAACTATTAATCTGCTGATCATGTTGAAATACTAAGGTATCTGTATCAGATATGTAACCTAACAATTAGTTACATTCTAACTGTAGAAAATTTTGTGCATTAGTTAACCAGGGGTCCGTTCGGGGAGGCTTTCAAGATGGCGGCTTGAAGGGAGGTTGTGTGTGGTTAAGCGGGGGTGCCACTTTGCTAAATTTGTTACTATTACAACTGCATAATACAAACGAAGTACGTTCATGTCTCACGTAGGTCATTATGAGCATAAATAATTACTTTTTGCGACAGTCAAAAAACATGGCACGTAAAAAAACGCAGATTGCCAACAACTCCGACGAGGCCGAAGAGCGAGCTGACGCTGCTAGTGCTAGCACGAGTTATCGATATCCGACATGGTTGCGGAGATTACAGCCAATATTTCCAAGCTTATTGACGAAAAGATGGATCCTATTTCGCAGTTGTTACAACTGCATCGCTCTGAGCTAGACGAGCATAATAAACAAATTACTGAAGCGGAAACAAGGATATCTGCTATGGAGGACGCGGTAACCCCGGTCGAGGCCAAGTTAAGATCACTAGAGAAACTCGTGCATGACTTGGGCGAACGGGCTGAAGATCTTGAAAACAGAGGAAGGAGGAAGAATGTTCGTATTGTAGGGGTTACCTGAGGGTGTGGAAGGTGATAACCCGACACGCTTCTTCGAGACATGGCTTCCTAAAACTCTTTGCATTGCTGTGAAATCAGGCCGTATAAAACAAGAGGGAGCGCGCCGATTACTCATTATTTGCCTCACCACTTGTTTGGCTTACTTTCATGTTATCCATATGGTCACTTGGATTACATTATGTCTAAAATATACTGAAAATGTTAACGCTAAATGTTTGTACATGGAATGTTAATGGTATCCATACACCTGTTAAGAGAAGAAAAGTTTTGACATATTTAAAAAAGGAGGGGGTACATGTCGCTTTACTTCAGGAGACTCATTTGAATGACAAAGAACATCTTAAACTATCACAGGGGGGATTTGATCAGGTCTTCTTCTCATCTTTTACTTGAAGGAGCAGAGGCGTAGTTATCTTAATTAAGCGAGGTATCCCATTCCAATTAACAAAAGTTATTAAGGACACAAAAGGGCGCTATTTAATTGTTAAGGGGTTATTATACGGTGAAGAAATTGCTTTCTTGAATATTTGCTGGCCTCCTGGCCATCCAGGGGATTTCTTGACCACAGCATTTGCCAAATTAGCAGATTGGGGAGTTAAGACTTTGTTTATTGCGAGAGATTTTAATTGTCATTTATGCCCCATGATAGATAAATTTCCAGCAGGTAAACCATTATTGTCAGCACAGGCTAAAACTGTTACTGTTGTGGAAAAATACTCAGAGTCAGGCTTTGCTTACAGAAGATTACGACCTTTATTATCATGCAATAACGGCCGGAGCTGCACCATGGACACAACTGAATCTCTGGTCCGTTCCACCATTATATATGCAGGGCTCGCTGTACATCCCTCCAACATCTGTTTCCCATTAGGAGCCCTCTTCAGCTTACAATGAAGGTGCCCCAATGTAAAGCTCTGGTTTCCTATGCACGCGCACACAGAGAAGCCTGTCTCAGCTTCGCACGCACATCCCCGATTATATACAGATATGGTTCCTTCTATCACCCAAAAGTAAGTAAAATCAAATGAAATTAAATAAAAATTTCTCCCATATCCCCCCCTCTGGGGCTTATAAGTCCCACACTAATTGTTTACTCTAGAGTGCGACTCCATGAGTTAGTCTTCTTTACACTAACTGGTGATTAAAATAAATCACTGGATTTTTATCAATGACCAACCTATGGATTCGTACTCTAGGGAAGATCAAGCCAAACTTCTCCGCTCTTATTTGACTAGGACAGAGTAAAAGACTCGACCTCCATGACCTTATACTTCCCATAACCCAATAACATTACATGAACATATAAATAATACAGTGATTTTCTAGGATTACATCAATTGGATAAATCATATAACCTACAATGTAACATACATAACACAATACAACTTTTAAGAATAGATAGAATTTTAAACAGCCTTGTCGTAATATAATAGTCTTCAATCCCGGTGGTTTTGCGCATCGTAGAGAGTCAGTTGGAGCCCACAAGAAAGGTTGCCAGCACGTCATAATGGGCTCATGCCATGGACGATACGCATCAATATATGAATCAGTAAAGTCTCTTATTAGAGTTATATATGGATGAGTTAGGGATATCCTTGATGACTGTGTCCAGAAATTTATCCTTGTCTGTTATTGCTAGGAAATGCTGTTAATTTTAGAAAACCTTTGGTTAAATATAAATCACATTCATAAAATTCATTAGACACAATAACGTCACCCATTAGCTGCTTCAATTAAATTTCTGCGTCTGGAATAAAAGAGAACGTTGTTTAGTGGCATTACATATTGTCATAATTTGTTTAAGGCTTGCTTCCTTCTCGTGCACTTTTCCTGTGGAGGAAAGTAAAATTAGTTGTTGCTTCTGCTGTTTTATCTGTGAAAGCAATATAGTGTTAGTTAAACAGAAATGTATTTATACAATATAGAGGACATGAATCGTTGTCACACATAATCTGTACAGTTCTTTGTCCTGTCAATTGTGTCAGGGGGAAAACTTGTCTCAGTCAGTCAGTGAGTCTCGTCTGTATCAGAAGTGGGATGCTGCTCTTAAGCAGTTTCTCATACTTAATTTGGAGCAGCGGAGTGTTTGACGCTGCGCAATTTGGTATCCAACTTGTGCCAATAGTTGGTTATTTCCCAATAAAGATTTAATTTCTTTGCACTTTTGTTACCATTTGATGTTAGGTCCTTCTCTCTTCCTTAGTTTTCGGTACTCATGTTTTGGGGATTCTTGTGTAATGGTTCAAGTGATACCACGTGGTTTTGCCTTTAACTTGAATCACTGTTGGAGTGGCTGCCACAACTTTGTTGGACCCCTCCCTCCTGGGCTTGTGCCATATCCTCCTGAACACTCGCAGATAGACCTGGTCTCCTGGAGTGATGGGACATGGAGCGTCTTTCCTTCATCGCCTCCTTGCTCTTTTCCTGCACATAAATTGCTTTATATATGGCAGTTAGTTTCTTTATATAGGATTTTTGCAATTGTTTTAGCGGTGGGCCTTTATATGGCTTTTACAGAATGGCACAGGCATGGGTCGACCCGTAAGCATTTCATGCAGGGTTAAGTGGGTATTTCTGTTAGTTTTCATGCTTGTTAATTAATTGGTGCAAAAAGTAAAGCCTCAACCCAGTTAAGCCTTGTACTGCTACAAATATTATTAATTTTGGCTTTGAGATTGCCATTTACCCTTCAGGGCCGTACTCTGAATTTCTTAGTGAATTTGCAGATTTCCTTTCAGACCTAGTCGTTTCTGTGGACAACGTGTTAATTGCTGGAGATTTTAATATTCATTTTGAAAACCCAGAAGATCCTCTGAGAACAGCATTTATGTCCGTACTGGACTCGGTAGGAGTAAATCAGTGTGTAGTAGGACCCACTCATAAAGCAGGTCACACTTTAGATTTAATAATATTATTTGGATTAAGTATAAGAAATTTATTCACAATACCACTATCTGAAGTTATCTCAGATCACTATCTTGTCTCAATTCAAGTGTGTCACAATAATAATGTACACACAGCGCCGCGCTACCGTATGAAACGTACATTCACATAAACTACCAAACAGAGTTTTATTAGTAATCTCCCAGAGTTCCCAACTTCGATTAGATCATCGCCTGACCCCACAGAACTCGATCAGGCGACTGAATATTTAGAGTCAACATTTCGCTATACCTTAGATAATGTAGCTCCAGTCAAAAGAAAAATTATTAGAGATAAGAAACTTGCTCCCTGGTATAACGATCACACGCGCACTTTAAAACAGACCGCTCGGAAATTAGAACGTAAATGGCGTCAAACTAAATTACTAGTATTTCAAATAGCATGGAAGGGGTGCATCCTAAACTATAGAAAAGCTCTTAGTGTAGCTAGATCAATATATCTCTCCACTCTTATAGAAAATAACAAAAATAATCCTAGATTCTTATTTAATGCTGTAGCCAAATTAACCAGAAATAAGAGCACTGCAAAAATCTCCACAACAACATCATGCAATAGTGAGGACTTCATGAACTTTTTTAATAATAAAATTATAAATATTAGGCATAAAATTGAGGTTTTGAAACCAAACAATGTAATGATGCAGATGTTAATCTAGCCATGTCAGATCAGAACATAGAATACTTTACTCCCCTTGAAGAGAATGAACTAATTTCACTCATCTCTTCTTCAAATTCATCAACCTGTATATTAGATCCTGTACCGACACATTTTCTTAAACAGATAGTACCAGCAATAACAAAACCCCTGTTGAGAATAATTGCCAGTTACAGGCCAATATCAAACCTCCCCTTTATCTCTAAGATTCTGGAAAAGATAGTAGCGGAGCAGCTATGCTCATATCTACATAGAAATGGCATACATGAACTGTATCAGTCAGGATTTAGGCCTCATCACAGTACAGAGACAGCACTCGTTAAAGTAGTAAATGACATCCTATTGGCCTCTGATCAGGGCTGTGTAACTATGCTTGTATTACTTGACCTCAGTGCAGCTTTTGACACCATTGATCACGCTATTCCTCTTCACAGATTAGAAAATGTAGTAGGAATTAAGGGTACAGCCCTCTCCTGGCTCAGATCCTATCTGACCCATCGTTATCAGTATGTAGACTTAAATGGTGATTATTCTGCATGTTCTCTAGTGGAGTTTGGCGTTCCGCAGGGTTCAGTTTTAGGTCCACTGCTTTTTTCCCTTTACATGCTTCCTCTGGGCAACATAATCCGTAAGCATGGTATTAGTTTTCATTGTTATGCTGACGATACACAGTTATATGTCTCAGCAAAACCTGATGAGAAAAAACAGCTTACTAAAATTGAGCAATGTGTGCAGGACATAAGAAATTGGATGCTAATTAACTTCCTTCTGCTAAATCCAGATAAGACAGAAGTTCTAGTCATAGGACCGCATACAGCTAGGAGTAAAACTTTAGATTACACCGTAACTTTAGATGGCCTTTCTGTTCCATCAAATGCAACAGTGAAAGACCTTGGTGTAATTATTGATTCCAGCCTTTCATTTGAAGCACATGTAGATAATATTACCAGGATAGCATTCTTTCACCTTAGAAATATTGCCAGGATAAGAAATTTATTGTCGCTAAACGATGCAGAAAAACTAGTTCATGCTTTTATCACTTCTAGGTTGGACTATTGTAATGCCTTACTGTCTGGTTGTTCAGCTAGATGCATAAATAAGCTTCAGCTAGTCCAGAATGCAGCAGCGAGAGTCCTCACTAGAACCAGAAGATATGAGCACATCACCCCTATCTTATCTTCACTCCATTGGCTCCCTGTGAAATTTCGCATTGATTTTAAAATTGACATATAAAGCATTAAATGGTCTCGCGCCGCAGTACCTAAGCAAACTGCTAGTGTCTTACGATCCGCCACGCCTACTTCGATCAAAGGATGCAGGCTACTTATCAGTACCGCGTATTATGAAAACTACAGCTGGGGGCATAGCTTTTTCTTACAAAGCCCCAAAATTATGGAATAGTCTTCCAAATAGTATTCAGGACTCAGACACAGTCTCAGTGTTTAAGTCCAGGCAAAAAAACCTATTTATTTAGCCAAGCATTTTTATAAATAGATTTGCCATAGGTAAGTAGCAGATCTGGGGGACTCATGGACGTAGAGTATTATGGTGAACTGGTATGTTTGGATGCTGTCTTCCTCACTCTCATTGATCACTCAGGTTTGCTGACGGTGAGGTGATTGTTTGCTTTACATCTCAGGAAGCCCTCATGTTTGTGTTTCCTTCTGGCTCTCCCTTTTAGTTATGCTGTCATAGTTAGTCCTGCCGGAGTCTCTACTTGCACTCTACAGGGACTGTGGACATACCCAAATCTTTGCTATGTTCCCAACCGTTGTAATACCTGCCTTACATTTTCTGAACGCCAAATACCCTGTGTGTCCTTCTGCGCTCCCCTCTGGAGCCACATCGAGTGCTCGTATGGACCTGCTTGATGTTGAACCCGAATAATACCCTCCAACTGAGGCTGCGGTTCTATAAGGACTATTGGCACTTGCACTGCCAGCTGAAACTTTGATGCTCGCTTTGCTTTCAAGTCTGCTATATTGTTACCCTTAGTGATGTAGTCATTTCCCTTTTTATGGGCCTGGCATTTAATGACAGCCAACCGTCTTGGTAGCACCATAGCTGATATTAGGTTACTTGTTTGTTCAGCATGTTAAATGGAAGTTCCTTCACTCCTTTTAAACCCTCTTTGCTTCCATACTGCTCCAAACAGATGACATGCACCATGCAAATAGGCTGAATCTGTAAAAACATTTGCCATTAGCCCTTTTCATAATTGGCAGGTGGCTGTGGGCACTTTTCAGCTCAGCTAATTGAGTAGAACACGGTTACGAACACTTCTGAGATAAGACGGTTTAAAGTCTTTTCCATTCTTCATTATTATTGAATACCTAGTGTGACTTCCTACCTGGTCTCTAAACTAGACCCATCAGCAAAGTTAGTGATTTCTGCAACAGATATCGGTTTAGACTCGATCAGGCCGTAACCTAGTAAATGGCAATGAATTCTCCACACAATCATGGGACACTTCTTCATAGGCATAAGGGATTAATTTAGCTGGGTTAGCTGTGTCACATCGTTTTATGGTAATGTCGGGATATGTGAGCAGTGAAGAATAACCTAGAATGCCAGCTTGAGTTAGAACAAATTTCCCTTCCTTTCACTTTATACAAACCTATAGGTAACCTGTAGTCAACATAGATGATTTTCCATATGCATAAGGTACAGCTGCAAGACCCTGTTGATAGCATGGTGGGTATCCTTGAGCTATATTATCTAGCTTAGTGCTGTAGTAAGCTAGGGCTGGTTTTTCCTGTCACTGCAAGTTTCCTGCATCAATATAGCTGAGGCAGATCCATCAGCTCGGTTAGCCACATACAGATAGAACGGCTTGATATAATTAGGTGTACCCAAAATGCATTTCTTGTTGATGGATTCAAATGCTAACAGTTCATCTGTGTTCCATTTCAAGGGAGCATTTAGATCTTGCAGTTTTTCCTCTCTCATTATTTCCCATAGTGGATCTGTTTTTTTCTGCATGCTCCTCACTCCAGTCAGCATGAAACCTGTTACCCCTAGAAAGGTCATCACTGTTTATCTGGTTGTGACAATGGTGCTTTACTTATGCCTTCTAATTAGGTAGGCACTACGGCTATCGTCTTATGTGAAAATAGTCACCTTACCCATTCAACTTAAGGCTCGCAGTATTGTAGTTTAGCGTTGGACACTCTATGACCTCCTTGAGCTACATAGCTTACTGAGTACCTTAATGGAATCCCTATGGCATGCTTCTAATGATGATAAACAGATTAAACACCCATCCATATGCTGACGAAGGCTATTTTCTATCCTTAAACCTCCTAAATCAGCTTCTAAATCTGATTGAATATATGCAGTGAGTGGTTAAACCTCCATGGCATTTTTGGTACATATATTGTTTACCAGTACATGTAAATGCAAACAAATATCTACTCTCTTCTGCACCTGAAACACTAAAGAAGGCCGAACAAAGATCAATTACAGTTAAGTATATGGCTTTGGGAGGGACATTAGTTAGCAGTGTGTGTGGATTTGGAACATCTGCTGGATAATTACCTGTTATACTTTTTAACTGCCTCCAAATCATGCACAAGACGCCATTTATTTGGACTTGGCTTGATCACCGGGAAAATAGGAGAATTACAAAACTGGTTGTCTCTTCTAGTACAGATGCCTTTACTAGGCCTTCAATAATGTTTTTTATGCCAGCTTCTGCCTCAGATCGCTAAGGATAGTCTTATTCTGAGCAGTTTTACATCTGGTTTAAGTTGTACTTGAATTGAGCTGGCTGATTTAAATAGGCCTACAACTGTGCCATGCCGAACCCATCATTCAGGTGGGACCTGACTCTCCATTTCCCTCTACAATTCATCTTCGATAGTCTCAACTACCTTAGATGCTAATGCCAATTGTGTTTGTGACTTGTGGCTAACTACAACTTCCCTATAAGGGTTACCAATCAAATTATTACCACACAAGATTTTAATATAGGTTTTATCTGTAGCATGAAAAATCAACAGGTTTATGGTTGACTCCCACTGGACTTCTATAGCTTTCTTCTTTATTGGTCCTATGTCCTTTGAGCTGTAATTTATCCTACCGTACATATAATGTCACCTGAAGAACAGAATCAGTTACATTGAACCACCTCTTTACAAAATCACACTCATCTACACTGATAGCTGCTCCTGGCCGGCCTATGATGATATACTGAGTAACTAATTTAACCAACGTTGTGCCCTTTTGTTTCTTCCTGCCATGCCTGTCCTAAGTCAGTATCTTTGGTTGGGTCATACATCATTGTACAGTGAAAGTCTGAACAGGGTAATTGTGCTTCAGGAATCTGTGATCAACATACACCTTCTGGAGAACACCATATTTGCAGTCCTAATTTATCTACTGCCTCTCTGCCTAGTAAATTAACTCATGTATGACTAATACAGTGTTGGTCATACTTTTATTGTTAGTTTGTAGACGGTCTGGTGCGGTCATAACGGAAATAACTGCTTTTGTCCCAAGAATCCTACTGGCTTGGCAAATTTTCCCCAAACATGAGGCAATGTGAGGCATGACTTAAATTTAAGCATGTATAAACTGCTTCTGTATCAACTAACATGGGTGTACTTTTACATTCTACCTCAGTGTGTAACATGAGTTCTTGTTAGTTATCAAAATAGGTGATTGATTCTCCCCTGTTGGATTCTCTGGGCCCCTTAACACCCCTGTTTTGGATCCCCCTCTTCAAGGATTTACAGGGCCTTGAACTTGATCTCGGAGAGGATGTTGCCACCCCCCTCCCATCGCATCCCTTGGGGCTGAGGCCATGAATGTTAGGCAGTTTGATCGGTTGTGTCCAGCCTGTCCACACCCCCAACATACGCCTGGGGGAAAGTTAGACTGAGTGTTCCTTTGTCCTCTCTGTTGCTGATTGGCTCTCAACTCCCTCTGCCCTGGCTTTTGAGTAAAAATGTTAATGACAGGCGCAGGCATCTGGTTTGAGTTTGGAGGTAGTGCTGCTGATGATGTCTCATTGTTTCTGCAGCTGGCTGGATCCTTGGTGAAGGACTGCTTGGGGCCCTCTCTGTTTCTTTGGTAATCAGAGTAGCTTGGGCCTTTTTCTTGGTTTGCTCTGTAAGTTTTCAAGCTGTAACTGCCTCCAGGACGCCCCTTTAATGTCTTTGGTCAATTTTAGGTGGATACTCAGCACGCAAGGCCTTCCACACAACAGGGCGGTAAGCCTCAAAGACAGTTCATCCATGTGTTATGTATTCACAGCCCACTCGAGTCAGAAGCATGTTTTTTTCCTCCCCCCAAAATCTTTGCCAACAGTTTTCATATCAATCACCGATAAAAGCTTGCCTGAGGTCTCCTCTTCTACGACCTTAATCCATTTCCCTGCACCCTCGTGAATGTTAGGGAGGCGGTTGACAAGTCCCTTGAGATCTCGAGCTGCCCATGGTACAGTATAACTGCCCCAGTACACCTTTAACTAAAATTTAAGGTAAATTGGAAATTATGGAGCTAGGTTCCTAAGTCTTCCAGTGTTCCTTCTTTGTTTCCAACTGCCTATATTAAATAACAAATCCTCTTCACCTTCATCCCCTCTACTGTACAAAGACCTATGCCCAGTCCTTAATGTTGTATCTATCTGACTTCTTACTTGTCCTGGTGTTAGTGCTCCTGTCTAACCTCTCTCACTTATCTGCACCCTTTCCTGTTCCTTTATCTTATCCTCTTCCCCACATAGCTTTTTCACTCTCTGTACATCTGCCCCTACTTTCTTATAACAATCAAATGGTGTGCTTTCTTCCCTACTCCTTCTCCTCTTCTTTCTTAACTTCACAACTGGCTCTCTGTCGTCTCCATCTAAATCTACATGACCTTTCATTTGCATTTCTTCAACATTCAACATTCCCTTAAACATTGGAAAATGACCTTCTGTCTGCACATACAGTGGTGTGAAAAACTATTTGCCCCCTTCCTGATTACTTATTCTTTTGCATGTTTGTCACACTTAAATGTTTCTGCTCATCAAAAACCGTTAACTATTAGTCAAAGATAACATAATTGAACACAAAATGCAGTTTTTAAATGAAGATTATGTTATTAAGGGAGTAAAAAAACTCCAAATCTACATGGCCCTGTGTGAAAAAGTAATTGCCCCCCCTTGTTAAAAAATAGCTTAACTGTGGTTTATCACAGTTAAAAGTTCAATTTCTGTAGTCACCCCCAGGCCTGATTACTGCCACACCTGTTTCAATCAAAAAATCACTTAAATAGGAGCTACCTGACACAGAGAAGTAGACCAAAAGCACCTCAAAAGCTAGACATTATGCCAAGATCCAAAGAAATTCAGAAAAAAATGAGAACAAAAGTAATTGAGATCTATCAGTCTGGTAAAGGTTATAAAGCCATTTTTAAAGCTTTGGGGCTCCAGCGAACCACAGTGAGAGCCATTATCCACAAATGGCAAAAACATGGAACAGTGGTGAACCTTCCCAGGATTGGCCGGCCGACCAAAATTACCCCAAGAGCGCAGAGACAACTCATCCGAGAGGCCACAAAAGACCCCAGGACAACATCTAAAGAACTGCAGGCCTCACTTGCCTCAATTAAGGTCAGTGTTCACGACTCCAACATAAGAAAGAGACTGGGCAAAAACGGCCTGCATGGCAGATTTCCAAGGCAAACCACTTTTAAGCAAAAAGAACATTAAGGCTGGTCTCAATTTTGCTAAAAAAAATCTCAATGATTGCCAAGACTTTTGGGAAAATACCTTGTGGACCGACGAGACAAAAGTTGAACTTTTTGGAAGGTGCGTGTCCCGTTACATCTGGCGTAAAAGTAACACAGCATTTCAGAAAAAGAACATCATACCAACAGTAAAATATGGTGGTGGTAGTGTGATGGTCTGGGGTTGTTTTGCTGCTTCAGGACCTGGAAGGCTTGCTGTGATAGATGGAACCATGAATTCTACTGTCTACCAAAAAATCCTGAAGGAAAATGTCCGGCCATCTGTTCGGCAACTCAAGCTGAAGCGATCTTGGGTGCTGCAGCAGGACAATGACCCAAAACACACCAGCAAATCCACCTCTGAATGGTTGAAGAAAAACAAAATGAAGACTTTGGAGTGGCCTAGTCAAAGTCCTGACCTGAATCCTATTGAGATGTTGTGGCATGACCTTAAAAAGGCGGTTCATGCAAGAAAACCCCCAAATAAAGCTGAATTACAACAATTCTGCAAAGATGAGTGGGCCAAAATTCCTCCAGAGCGCTGTAGAAGACTCGTTGCAAGTTAGCGCAAAGGCTTGATTGCAGTTATTGCTGCTAAGGGTGGCCCAATCAGTTATTACGTTCAGGGGGCAATTACTTTTTCACACAGGGCCATGTAAGTTTGGATTTTTTTTCTCCCTAAATAATAAAAACCATCATTTAAAAACTGCATTTTGTGTTTACTTGTGTTATCTTTGACTAATAGTTAAATGTGTTTGATGATCAGAAACATTTAAGTGTGACAAACATGCAAAAGAAGATAAAGATAAAAAAATTGAGATAAAAATGTAAGTCGCTCTGGATAAGAGCGTCTGCCAAATGCCTAAATGTAAATGTAAATGTAAAGAATAAGAAATCAGGAAGGGGGCAAATAGTTTTTCACACCACTGTATGTAACTAGCGTTTCCTCTCCATTACTCCCTTTTTCTGTGCCTCACTGTCTGGCTTTCTCAACTTTTTCCTTACTTGCTTTTTCTTTTTTACCAACTCTACTCATTCTTCCTTAAACCGAGCTAGGACCTCTCTTTTCTGCTGTCTTTTCAACTCCTCTGGACACGCTTTTCCTCTCTTGCCACCGTTTTATAATTATAATTAAGGTTCCATCTCCTCACCATGCCACATCTAAGGTCCCCTCCTTTGGCCATTTTGTAATCATATCTTTAGTTCACTTTTACCATTTATTGGAGATCTTAGTTATGAGATCTGCACACAAAGGATGCTTCAGCACTAATATGTCCACTGGAGAGGCTGCCATTATGCTTTATAGCTTGTCACCACAACTTAGATATTCTTAAGTTATCTTATGCCTAAGCCCTTACTTAATGATTAAATTTGCTTACAACAACTTACAACATTGTATAATCACAGAAATGTCCGCCTTCCTTACCAAGGCTCAACAGTTATAACCACTTTTTAATATACAATATTTTACTATTTGCCTATTAGCTTGCCAAAAAGCACAGTATTCTTATACACAGTGAACACTTTCATCAATAACTGATTAATGCCACAGTATTAATATGGGGTTTAGACACATTCACCACTCCACACTATTTATTTATTTATTTATTTATAGGCTTATGCATTTATAGTTTGTCCCTCCTTTCCTAGAAAATAGGGCTTATTCTTTGCATACTTGTCCCCTTTGCTAATTACGGCTCATACACACACACATCTCCGGTCCGGCAACAAGCTGCCCCCCCTCTGAGGGTTGTACACACAATTCCCTCGGGAGATCCAGCCCTGTTGGAGCTTATGGTATCACTTACCCAGATTCCATCACTTTCTCTCTCTCTCTCACACACACACACACACACACACACACTTAGGCGAACATAGAGCTCTCACACACTCAGACAGTAACAGACAGACACAACATCAATTAGACACAAACAATTGCAATTGCATTCAACTTAATGGCACAAAATAGTGCTCCACATAGAAAGTTATGAAATAAATACCTTTTTTGGGTGGCTACATAATGCTTATGATGTACAAAAGTACATTCCTCATAGGAAAAGATATCAATAAAAGCCACAAAACCTCATACAATACAAATTTTAAGGTGGCTACCAAATGCTTATGACACCGAAAGGTGTTCCTCATACGAAAGGGTATTTTTTATTAATTGCTGAGTATCCTCACACAAGCAATATTACTAATTAAGCGCAATTCCTTATTAACTTGCTTTCCACTCCTTGTCATCCATCAAGGCCCACTTGACAACGACTACAAATTAATATCAACCTAATATCTACCTTTTTACATTGCTCTCTTAGCAACTCAAATAGACACTTAAATGCGCTCTCTCATACCATCTGTTATTGCTGCCATCAATCAATGCCCTCTTGACAACAAACCAGACCAATGCAATGCTTATTTTATCAATTTACTATCAGTACAACAGTTGGTAAGCTGATGCATGCATTCTCTTCTGGAAATAAAGCCCATTTTATATTACTTGAGTTGGAGAGGCCTTTATCAGGCGTCCTTACCACCATGGGTGATCCCCAGCAAACAACACAACCTAAGTATATAAGCAAAAGTTGCTTACCTTTGTAAGTGGCCACTTGTTTGTGTTGCTGACCAAGGAAGCCCATGCTGATCAGTCACCTTTGCCCCTTTACCACCCTGCTTGCAGCGCCAAGATGTTGTGGAAAAATACTCAGAGTCAGGCTTTGCTTACAGAAGATTACGACCTTTATTATCATGCAATAACGGCCGGAGCTGCACCATGGACACAACTGAATCTCTGGTCCGTTTCCACCATTATATATGCAGGGCTCGCTGTACATCCCTCCAACATCTGTTTCCCATTAGGAGCCCTCTTTAGCTCACAATGAAGGTGCCCCAATGTAAAGCTCTGGTTTCCTATGCACGCGCACACAGAGAACCCTATGTCTCAGCTTCGCACGCACATCCCCGATTATATACAGATATGGTTCCTTCTATCCCCCAAAAGTAAGTAAAATCAAATGAAATTAAATAAAATTTTCTCCCATATTACGGCTCTCTGTGAGGAATTTGACTATATAGATATTTGGAGGGCCTGCTACCCCACAGAACAAGAGTATACTTTTTTTTCTAGGATCCATAACTGTTATACCAGGATAGATTACTTTTTTTCTCCAAAAAATATGTTGGAGTATATCACATCCTGTCATATAGGGAACATATTTGTCTCTGACCATGCAGCAGTTTTTTCCCGAATACTCATTTGGGAAACAAAATACTAAGAATTATACATGGAGATTTTATCCATTCATTTTGGCAGATGATAATTTCATATCCTATTTTACAGAGGAATTAAATTCCTTTATGTCTATTAATTCTGCCTCAACTGAAGATCCATCTTTATTATGGGAAACAACCAAAGCTTTTTCTAGAGGCCTTACTATAGCATATACATCAAGTAAAAGGCGCAGGCAAGCTAAACAAAAAGAGATCTTAGAATTAAAGCTTAAGGATGCTGAGAGATGGTATATTAAAAAACCATCTCCTGATAAAATGAAAGAAATCTCCACTATTAGATCTGCTTTGGATTGTCTCTTGACAAAACAGGCAGAGGTAAAAATTCACTTTGCTAAACAGAAAGTATATGAACATGGTGATAAAGTTGGGAAATATTTAGCATACCTTACAAAGAAAAAGTCAGACTCTCAATCTATCCTATCCATAGTGGATAGGAGTGGTAACCGCCTTCTAGGCAGCTTAGCTATTAACAATACATTTAAGGACTGGTTTGAGAATTTATATAAATCAGAATTAGAAGGGGATACAAAACAGTCCACAGAACTCTTCTTTTCCACCCTTAACTTACCCACCCTATCAGAGGATCAGAATACCTACCTTAATGCCCCTATATCTAAAAAGGAAGTTCTAGAGGCTATTAAGAGTTTACAATCTGGGAAAGCACCTGGCCCAGATGGGCTTAGTAGCGAATTTTATAAGGAATTTAGAAATTTGCTAGTTGATCCCTTACTAAATATGTTCAATGACTCATTCGTAAAAGGACATTTGCCTCAATCCCTTAGAGAGGCAAATATATCCCTAATTTTGAAAAAAGGCAAGCAAGCGGAATATTGTTCATCATATCTACCTATTTCGCTGCTGAATGTTGATTTGAAGATTCTTTCCAAAATACTAGCATTACGATTAGAGTCCCTTCTCCCTGTTCTAGTAAAAGATGACCAAACAAGCTTCATTATAGGACGTAACTCTATTAATAACATGCGCCATTTGTTAAATGTAATACTGTTTGCTAAAAAAGTCAATGGAGGGCCTTGTGATCTCCTTGGATGCGGAGAAGGCATTTGATCGCATCGAATGGCCCTATTTATTCCACACATTACATAAATTTGGTCTCGGTGAGCATTTTATCAGATGGATCAAGTTATTGTACAATAAGCCTCTTGGTGTCGTGCTGACTAATGGATGTCGCTCCACTACATTCAAAGTTGGGAGAGGAACGAGACAAGGCTGCCCTCTCTCGCCTCTTTTATTTGCTTTGTTAATTGAACCATTGGCAGAAGCTATAAGAACAGATAATAAAATTAGTGGCTTAACAATAGGGAAAAATCAACATAAGATTGCCTTATACGCTGACGATATTTTGATATTTATGATAAATCCAGATATCTCTACCCCGGCTCTCTCGGACATGATTGATAAATTTGGTAAATTTATAGGATATAGAATTAATTATCATAAATCAGTGGCAATGCCTATAGGTGGTTTAAAACAAATACCCCAAGCATCATCATTTAGGGCCCCTAAAGGTTTAATATACCTGGGAATTAGGCCTTGTTCACACGGGCGTTAAAATCGTGCGTTTTTCTTGCGTTTGTAGCGTCCGGTAAGCGCGGATCAAGCGGCGAGTGTTTTCTACACATAGGAGTCAATGAGAGTGTTCACACGGGCTTTGGTCGGCTGCGCGTTTATAAGGCATTAAAAAAACGTTGCATGCAGCTTTTTCTTGGCGTTCAAAACCCAACACCGCTAGTTTGTTTTCTGCGCGTTCATTTTACGCTTCGGACGACCGGATATATCCCATGATCATTTGCCCGGTGGGCCGATGGTGATTTTTGTATTTTGTGGTCCGGCCGCCGATGGTTTTTTTTTTTTTTTTTTTTTTTGTAACGTTTTAAACTATTAAAGGTAGCGGATTGGTCAATTGGTCATGATCGACTCTGGGCTGGACCAATTACAGCCGAGGAGGTCAGATGCACCCGCCCCCTTGCAACGGCTCAGCAATCACATATCATTGCTGAACAAAAATGGAGAACAAAAAACGCAAAGGAGCAGGAGGAGCCGAAAAAATTTGCACCAAAAAGAAACTAGCCCTTCAGGCAGATGCTGCCAAATGTGCTAAAATATCACAGTTGTTTGGTGGCTATACTGGAGCTTCCACTTAAGTAAAAATTAGCAAGTGATGGATGCCAGCAGCCGCAGGTTGAAGAGTGAAAGGGGAGGCAGGAGGAGGAGAGACCCGAGACGGCCGCCGGTCCAAGTGGACTTGAGAACTGAACTTGAGGTAGCCTAAGTAAAACCAAGTAAAACCATAAAAAAACCCTTAAAAAAAAAAGTAGGTGTAGCTTATTTTCGTTGTGGTTACTAACTTTTTACAGTCAGTTACAATAACTCCTACTGTGTACTAGTTAGCATGATGACAGAGTTTCTATGCTGGTGCTATGATGTTACTGAAAGTGAATTATTGATAAGGTTAGTTAGTATGGGTTGCCAAACGTAAAAAACGTAATTGTCCCGTATTCAGAGAAAATATTACGCGTTACGTATTGAGGTGAAAGGGAACGCGATTTGTCCTGTATTTCAGCTAGAATGAAAAAACAAACAAACAAACACAAAGCTGGAGTTATCCTGTGTCTTTACGCTGCGCAGCTGCCTCGGCTTCTCTCATTCTCTCCCCCTTCTTCTCCTGTTGATCAGCTGATCGGTTCATCAGCTGTTTGCTGGAGCCACAGCCATTAAAGCTGCTAGTCATGATCGGTTTGGATATGTGAGAGAGAAACATAAAGGTGAAACCCGGAGATGTCCTTATTGAATCATCAGAGTTGAACAGGTGATGGAGAAACTGGTTTATCTTTTAGGTGACATGAATGAGTTGAAGGAAAGTTATGAACTGTTTCTGAGAGACAAATAACACCAGGATCCTTTTCTACATAGCTGACAGCTGGTAACTGTGCAGGGGCGGGTCTAGCAAAGTTTTGCCAGGGGGCCAGGTAGGGCATTAACAAGGAAAGGGGGGCACAAAGAAATACTTTTCTTTCTTATTCTCATTTTAAATGTCTAGCTTTTAAATAATTATCTGAATCTTACAACCAAAGTGGTCATTTGATGTTAAATGTATAGAAATCCATTATCGTTTATAGTAAATATTAAGTCTAAAAATATTAAGTCTCTGTAAGCCCAGTAAGCTTAACATCTGTGCAGTCTGAAATTATGTCGAAGAAAGATGTTGAATCTATTTAATTATTGTGGAAAAATAATTGATTTCTGTGCACATGTGTGTTACGATTTAGTTGGTTGTGGCAGCCCAGGTCTCTGAATGACACTCCAGCGATCGTGATCTTTGTGTTTTGTTGTGTTGTCAGTTCTTGTGCCATGTACTGTGTGTAAAATGGCATCAAAAATTCAATTAAGTGTTATTCTTTTTCAACTTTCTTTCTCTTTCTTCTTTCACTTTTTAAAGGTTGGCTTGTTTAAAAAAATATTTTGTGCTGCTATGCTGGTTGTTGATGTGGTAAATAAATAGTTTATGAAAATATCACTAAATCTCTAATTTATTAATTTTAATACTCATTATAGATCATGTCTCACCTCTAGTCTTCTCTGTCTTAATTTTAGGTTTCCACCATGTGTTGTAGATAGTTCAGGAGGTTAACTCGACCAAGCAGTCTTTTGTTTTCCGCTAAGTACTGTTTAGAATACCAGAATAGGGAGGATGGTGTAGGTTTAAGTTCATTAGATTGATACATATATACCAATAGGACAGTGTACATCGCTGTCAGAACAGCGTTTGTTTTCATTCAAAGGCTTTATGGCTTTGCCAATAATACCTAGTGGGGCGGTCTCTTGTCAAAATGCCCGGGCCGATTTTTTGTCCCAGTCCAGCCCTGCCCATGATCCTCCATGCTATACATAGGGAAATGCGGAAAAGGCCAAAATAAAAAAAATCATTGTTGAAAAACTTACGCGGAAATTTTCATTTCTTCATAAACCAAAAAAAAGACTTCCTTTAATCCGACGTTGTGCAGTCAGAGAGTGAACCCGGTAGCGGTGGGCTTTCATATCCAGTTCCCGACCCACTGCCCCCACAGGTTAACACACAAACTACAATTTGGGCTGCAGGCTGATGTTAGACAGAGACAAACGAACACCGGTGTAGAAGTCAATCAAGCGCCACTACAAAATGCAACATAAACGTCTAGGACGTTCAGAGCACGTTCATTTATCCAAAAACTTAACGCCCGTGTGAACAAGGCCTTAATGTTACCCCCTCCTTTAAGCAGATGTATAAAGTAAATTTTTCTCCACTTTTTGAGCGTATTCGGATGGACTTGGAGAGGTGAAATGTCCTCCCTATTTCTTGGCTGGGTCGGATCTCCCTCCTGAAGATGAATATTCTTCCAAGACTACTTTATCCCATTCAGATGATTACAATAATTTTTACTCATAAGATGATTAGAAAGTTGAATGGTTGGTTTAGTTCTTTTATATGGGCCAAAAAAAAAGCACGCATAAAAATGTCAACCTTAATGCTTTCGTCTTCGGCGGGGGGTCTCGACCTACCGGACATCCGGAAATATCAGCTGAGTGTTCACTTACGTTATATCTCTGACTGGGTACATAAAGGACCTAAAACAGTATGGTTTGACATTGAAAGTTCACTCAGCAAACTCCCTTTGGTAAATTTGCTTTTTCTTAAGAAGTTTAAATCTGTAAAAGCCGCCTGTAGTAACCCCATCACGATAAGTGCTATCAAGGCATGGCAGGTCATCAGGCGTTTGGAGGGCCGTTCCAAGCTCACCTCAACTTTCACTCCTATAAGTGATAATTATGATTTTCTGCCGGGGACTGAGGATGCAAGTTTTCATATTTGGGCAAATAAAGGTCTCATCAATCTGTATGATATGTTCGAGGGGAACACTCTAATGTCCTTCGACCAATTAGTCATAAAGTACAGTATTCCATGACAAGATTTTTTTTGTTATCTACAATTAAGAGACTTTGTGAAAAAGGACACTACTTTGCTCTCAAACCAGGACATTTAGGCTGTGGAAAGACGGCTTTTTTCACAAATGAAAAGCTCTAAGTTCTTTTTACAAGATTCTCAAGGATTGTGGTTTTTCAAACACAAACGTTTTGAAAAATAAATGGGAACGGACACTTACATTTACATTTAGGCATTTGGCAGACGCTCTTATCCAGAGCGACTTACAAAAAGTACTTTAATGTTTACATAATTGGATACATACTTACACTGGGTTAACTAGGTTAATAACTAAGTGCCATTAGTCCAACACAACTAAGAAGAGTTTTTTTTTTTTTTTTTTTTTTATCCTCGGGGGGTGGGGGTGGGGGAGGTTAGTCCAAGTACTGGAGAAATAGATGAGTCTTGAGTCGTCGTTTAAAGATAGTCAAAGTCTCTGATGTACGGACATCTAGAGGAAGTTCATTCCACCACCTAGGTGCCAGAACAGAAAAGAGCCTGGATGAATGCCGCCCTCGATCCCTGAGAGATGGTGGGATGAGGCGAGCAGTGCTGGAGGATCGGAGGGAACGTGGTGCAGTGCGTGGTGTAATTAGCGCAGAGAGGTAAGTGGGTGCTGGGCCATTTTTAGCTTTGTAGGCAAGCATCAGTGTTTTGAATTTGATGCGGGCAGCTACAGGAAGCCAGTGCAGGGAGCGGAGGAGTGGGGTGGTGTGGGAGAATTTGTGGAGGTTAAAAACAAGACGTGCTGCTGCATTCTGGATCAGTTGCAGAGGACGAATCGTGGACAGAGGCAGGCCTGCCAGGAGTGAGTTGCAGTAGTCCAGTCTTGAAATAACAAGGGACTGAACAAGCACCTGAGTAGCCTGTGAAGAAAGAAATGGGCGAATTCTTCTGATATTGTAAAGAAGAAATCGACAAGAGCGAGTAAGGTTAGCGATGTGTGGGGAAAATGACAAATGATTGTCCACGATTACCCCAAGATTGCGGGCGGTGGCTGAAGGAGTGATTTGGTTGTTGTCCATGGATATCACAAGGTCTTGACCTGGAGATGATATACACTTGATATACACTTGATATACAAATTACAAATGACGAATGGGAAGAAGCATGGAGGAATGCAGGGACCCTAAGCATATGCAATAAAGTTAAAGCAATGCAGCTAAAAAGTTTGCACAGAGCTCATATCTCTCCATCGCGGAGGTATAAGTTTAAAAATGACTGCTCTCCAATGTGTTTCTGTCTCTGGTTTTGCAGGAAAATCTAAAGATTCTGGATTATGGTGGAGCGAGAAATTAGCGTTATTTTGTCTATAAATACTGGCTGTGACCCAAAGCATTTGTTGTACGGAATATGTGCCGATATGGTCTTAGACAAACATAAAAAGATACTTTGTAATTTTCTAACATTTTGCGCAAGGAAATGTATTCTGAACTGGTTAAAGGATGAAGCCCCTTCTAGGGTATTTTGGCACAGGGTTATTCTGGAATATGTTTCACTGGATTTTTTAACCTGTGCTGTTAACAGTAAAAATGCCAAAATGGTATATTGAAATACAAATACGTAAAGCATTTTGATTGCGTTTTTTTTATTTATTTCTGTCTTACAGTTATTCAAATGTTATACACATCCCATTTTTCATTAAATGTTAATATGATCTTTAGGGTCCTAATGAAAAATTTGTATTATACGTTATTTAAAAATTCAAAAGGATTGTGTAAAAAAAACACTACTTTTACTTGGTAAAAACTAGCTCTGTTCTCAGCAACCTGTTTCAGTACATGCTAATTTAAATGCTCATGACCTCTGCTGAGCCCGCCCCCCCAGTTCTGTGGGGCGTGTCTTCACAACACACGTGGGGTATAGCCACGAAAGTGTAGTCCAGTGCGGGCAATGCTTTGGACTGCATTACCCACAAAGCATTGCCCACAACGCGGTGCTTTGTGGGTAATGCAGTCCAAACTGGAAAACGCTGAAATATGGAGCCTGAGCCTGTTTTCTTCAGTCGTTATTGGTTTAATTTAAGTACGGAACCTACGCGGAAGTTTGTAATATCGCCTGACAACGCAGAAATTAAAAGAATGGACATGCATTGACTTGATTTGTCTTTCTCATCACTGCATGAGCATGAATTAACGGGCTGTTGCGCTGCCGCGAGCAACAACAACATAAAGCGGAGAAACTTACTGAGAGGGATACGGACGCGATGTGTTTACTGATGTGTTTACATGACTTCTTAATCTTCGACAGACATCGTTATAAACCATCTAACGTAACAAAGGTAAGCATAATATAGTTTTCCGACTACCCACACAGTTTGCAACTAGACAATCACCTTAATGCATTGTTTATTATAAACGGGCGATTAGAAATTATATAGAGACGGATGTACATAGAGAAGAAGCCATAACCATGTTCTATGAGATTATAAGTTAACTTACACTCCGCATTCATCGTGATTATTAAAAAAGGCGATCTGCAAAGAGTCATAGTAAAAGGAATTACACTCACCGAGCCTGGTGAAGATGAAGCAGAAACACAAAGTTAGTACAGATCCATTTTTTAGGAGCTGCTTCCTAGTAAAACCTGCTTTATATTGACTCGCGTTTATAAAGCAGTCTGGTGAAAAATGATTATCGCAAACATGAACGCATTTAGGTAAACCGACGGGGACGTTAGCTTTAAAAACTAAATTCAGCCACTGCGTCCTCAGTGGCTCATATACCTAACCCTAGGTAGGTACCCTAGGTCACTAACCTTAGGTAGTGAATGACGACTGCTGTGTTTGCTATTACACCCAACAACTGTAAACAACACTCGCTTAGGCGGCATTTTGCTCCAGCGGCGAAAAACAATGGCCGACAGCTTCTTCTCACTCGGGGCGGGTCTTTGCTAAAACACCAGTGTCAATCAACTAGTGTAGGAGTGGCCTCTTGTGGTGTGGCGTCACATCGACAGGCATTTGCGATTGGCCTGATTTCGGAAGGGGCATGTTATTGTAATAAATGAAAAGAAAACCACTGGGCGGCTCTTTATCATCGTAGAGTGGTTGTGTACGCACTCTCCTAACACACAGTTCAGTCCAAACAGCTTAAAAAAGTGCATGTAGGCCTGTATGACCCCTTTAACGAAGTGGTGAGCCGGGGGGGGGGGTTCTTTTTTTTTTTTCTTCTTCTTCTTTCTTTGTTTTGTGTGTGTTTGGTTTGTAATTGTTTGTAAATGCTTAAAAAATTAATAAATACATTATTAAAAAACAAAACAAAAAAACAGGAGTCCGTTCTTCGTACATCGCTGGATTTGATTGTTGTGGATTTGTCCTGATCTGTTGTTATAGCAACAGATCCGTAAGATTAAACCTGCTTAAAAGCAGGTTTATTTTATGTAAATAGGATTTAGGCTCCTGGCGGGTTATGATTGGTTGAAATGGTGAGGTCACATCTGATTGGTTAAAGAGCACGACTGACGTGAACTGCCTCACGTGGGAAAAGAAAAGTATATGCCCACTGCCATGGATTGCCACCCCTACATAATTGCTATCAAATATTAGAACATAAATTCATAGGTTTATTAATATTGTAGTTTTTCACCGCTAGAAAGGAACTTGTAGAGACGAGTGAGCTTCCTTGTTGCCCAATGCAATGGCTGGGAGTACTTTATTCAGTACAGCACGTATAGCATGAGCAGCACATTCACACGGGAACCTACCTCCAATTTAGCCTAAGCATAAACCGGAGCACACGTCACACTCACACCACACACAAACAGGGCCGAAGCCACTAACCCAAACACCTTTGCCCAACATGGTGAACACACCGACATCCCCGCAAGGCATTCCACACTGCCCCCACCCGAGCTGTGACCGTCCCTGGTCACCATGACGAACTTCGTTTCGGAGGCATGGAGGCATTCGGCGCTGGCGTTGGGAACGCCGGAGTACTTTGGCAGGTGAGGGATAAGCGTGAACATTGTCCTGATTTGTAATTTGTAAACCATAAACCTATGAATTTATGTTCTAATTTAATATTTGTTATCGATTATGGGGGGGGGGGGCGGTGGGCAATCCATGGCAGCTGGCATTTTAGCGCATAACACGTGTTACAAAAAAAATTAAGCCGCTCCTTTGCCATTTCGTCAACCAAAGGGGTTGTGATCAGTGTTTCTATTGTCGATGCATATCACCTTTTAAAGCAAGGCACGAACGCGCAATAATCCTAGACAACTCAATCCGTCTATACTAGTCATCAACAACAGGTGTGCTCGAAGAACCAACTTAGCCAGATCGTAATTAGCACGATGATGTCATCTTAGATGTGTCAATTCATCTCGGATGTGTCAAGCGACGTACGAAGAACGGACCCGTGTTATTGTTATGTTGTTGTTGTTGTTGTTTCCTACAGGGACACAGATACGATTGCAGTTCTGGACAGCTGGATGAGATGCTGTGGGATGACGAGTGAATGGAAGTCTAAGGTAAGACTTTTAAAAAAGCACTGAATGCAGAGGGCCCCATGTCCATGTTTGCCCTGAGCCCCCAAATTGTTAAATCTGCCACCGTGTTTACCCAACTTGATTTGGCCCTTGTTAAAGTAGCTCAATTCCTTATGCTTGCCTAATTTTTCTGCTTCCAACACATTGACTTCAGGAAACATTTGTTACTTGCTGCCTAATATACCTCACCCACATCCTACCGCCACTTTAATGAGCTATTATAACTGTAGTGTGACACAGGGCCTAATTGTGCTGAGTAATGTGTTGGGTCAAAGCAGTTCCAGAGCTGCAGCTCTTGTAGGATGCTCTGCAGTATCAGGGCATACCAAAAGTGTTCAATAGAAGGAAAAGCAATGACCTGGTGACAGAGTCAAAGGTAACCCAGGCTCACTGATGCACGTGAGGAGTGAAGGCTGGCCCATGTAGTCCAACACAATTTGAGGAATAGGTTAATGCTGGTTCCCATAGAAAGGGTTAGTATTTGCCCCTATCTTTGTTGGTTCACATTTATGACATTAAAGTGTTGCTCGTTTTTTGTTCGTTATTTAAGTTTAATTAAGAAGAATAACCAAATAATCAATGTTGCCACTGTCAGACTCTAAATAAAAAAAAAAAATTATTCTCACATTCTAAAACCTCTTCCTCTACATCTCCACACCTTTTTTTCCTCTACAAGAAATTTTATTTTCTCTTTCAAAATCAATTGTAATGCCCTCTGAGCTGAAAATATTTTGGCTTCTTCTTCAGTTGTGATATGAAATCCCACACTGGCAAAGCTGTATTTATTGTGTTTGGCCCTTAATTTGCAGCTGGGATAGAGTATGAGCAAATCAAGGAAAAAGATTCAAATGTGTGAGAATGTGAGAGCAAATGATGTGCAACCTTGTGTGGAATGACAGGGCATCTCCCCTCCCCCCCCACACACACACCAATACTGTACTAACAGCAGTCCCAGACAGAAGGAGTACAGAGGAAAAGCATGCAGGACCAGTGCACTTAAGAATAGTTAAAAATCGTTTTATGTTTTTATTTTTTGTGGTGAGAAACAGTTTAGATTTGTTTCTTCTGATGAACCATTTATTTATTTATTCATTTAATCATTCATTCATTCATTCATTTCAGAGCTAAAAAAGGAAATAACCATTTAACATTTGTAAAATTTCACAGATTTAGAGCCAATGATGAAAATGACAGGCCCTGGTATCTCTAGCTCAGTTACATTGTCTCAAAAACCCGATTACACACACAAACACACACACGCACATACAAACAAGGCAAGGAAAGACAAGTTTATTTGTATAGCACATTTTATACACAATGGTAATTCAAAGTGCTTTACATAAAAGAAAAGAAAATAATCATAAAATGAAATAGAAAATAAGAAAAATTGTAAATTTGATTTAAAATAAAAAAACTGTTTGCAATAAAACTTTTAAAATAATTAAAATTTAATTTAAAATAGAGATAGAAAATTAATTAAAACAAATAAAAATTTTATTTAAAACAAAAACAGTTAATAGTAAAATAATGCAGTCGGTTCTGACGTAGCACAGCAGCTCATTCAATAATCCACAGCTAAACAGATGAGTTTTAAGTCTAGATTTCAATGTGACTAATGTTTTAGCACATCTGATCTCTTCTGGAAGCTGGTTTCAACTGCGGGAAGCATAATAGCTAAAAGCTGACTCCCCTTGTTTTGTGTGAACCCTTGGTATTTCTGACTGACTCGATCATAACGATCTGAGTGGTCTGTTAGGTTTATATTCAATGAGCATATCTGTAATGTATTTGGGTCTAGGCCATTAAGTGATTTATAGACAAGTAAAAGTACTTTCAAATCTATCCTAAATGTTACAGGAAGCCAGTGTAAGGACCTGAAGTCTGATGTGATGTGCTCAGATTGTCTGGTTCTAGTCAGAATCCTGGCAGCAGCGTTCTGGATAAGCTGCAGCTGTCTAATGGTCTTCTTGGGAAGGCCGGTGAGGAAACCATTACAATAATCCACCCTGCTGGTGATAAAGGCATGGACAAGTTTCTCCAAGTCTTGATTGGAAACAAAACATCTAATTCTTGCAATGTTTTTGAGATGATAGTATGCTGATTTAGTTATTGCTTTGACATGACTACTAATACTAAGGTCTGTCTCCAGAATCACCCCAAGATTCTTGACTTGATTTTTTGTTTGCATTTACCTTCAGAGCTTCATCTCATCAAATGCAATGACTTCAGTTTTCTCCATGTTTAACAGAAAAAGATTTTCACACATTCAACTGTTAATTTCATCAATGCATTGGCAGAGGGAGTCTATGGGACTATAATCATTTGGAGTTAAGGCTAGGTTTCAAGATTTTGCTATCAATTGCAGACATAGTAACGGTTTTTTGAAGTTGTGTTTGATTTTTTCTGATCTCTACACAAATTGATGTGTTAATAGCCCTTCTAATATTACTGATTTTCTTAAAGAAAAAGGAAGCAAACTCATTGCATTTGCTGACAGAGAGCATTTCAATGGGGATCTGACTTGGTGGGTTTGTCAGTCTCTTAACAGTAGATAAGGAGTGCGTGTGATGTTTATGTTGCTGTTTATAATGTTTGAGAAGAAGGTCTGTTCAGCTGTGGCTAGTTCCACATTGAAAGCATGAAGGCTGTCTTTATAGATGCTATAGTGAATTTCAAGTTTCGTCTTCTGCCACATACGTTCAGCTTTTCGACATTGTCTTTTCATATTCTGAACTGCTGTTGATTTTCTCCATGCCATCAATAACATTCTTAACTTTTGAGTTAAAGGAATCAAGGAGAAGATGAACAGAGTCTGCAGAGATGCTTGGTGTTAATTATATAGCCTTCATAAATAGTGCACTTGTGTTCTCATTAATGCATCTTTTTCTGACAGACTCAGATCTAGATTCAGTGGTAACAGAGATCGACATATCAAAGAAAATACAGAAGTGATCAGATAGTGCCAGACCCTTCTCCTTAAATCGAACTCTTAATCTCCTTCCATCTATCTTGGCTAATATATGTGTCTTTCAAGCTACCTCTCTGATTAAAGTATTTATGTTCTGACTTAGCCTTTCTACCAGGATTTTCCTTTTGAAAATCCTTCTAATCCTCCTGGAGGAAATGGGTCCTAGCCCACACCAGACACCTCAGGTCGGCCACATTAGGCACGCACACGTGCGGACCGCCCCTGGAGGTCAATTTTTCTGCTTCTTTCAAATTTTTTTCAAATTTTTAAAAATTTTCACATTTAAAAAATTTTTTTTTTTTTTTTTTTTGAAATTTTTTCACATTTTCTGGCTCTCAGCTCATGCGCAAATCCCCCTGGAGGAAATGGGTTTCTTTTAAATCCACAGTCTTTGAAAGTGCCAGTCTTCTTTCTGATTTTTGGGACTTTTCTTACTCTGCACTCACAGGCCAAATCCTCCTGGAGGAAATGGGTCCAAGCCCACCCCAGGCACCTCAGGTCGGCCACACTAGGCACCCACACCCGCGGTCACACACCTGGAGGTCTGGTTTTGGGACTTGGAAAATTTTTCTCACTTTGCACTCACAGGCCAAATCCTCCTGGAGGAATTGAATTCTCCCTGACCTCAGGCCCCTCAGGTCAGCCACACTAGGCACCCCCACCCGTGGCCACACCCCTGGATGTCTGATTTTTGGGACTTCGAAACTTTTCCTTACTCTGAACTCACAGGCCAAATCCTCTTGGTGGAATTGGGTCCAAGCCCACCCCAGGCACCTCAGGTCGGCCACACTAGGCATCCCCACCCGTTCTGTTACGTCCTGGTCTAGGGTCAGGCCGCAACAGATAATAAAAGAAAAAAAGGAAGATAATAGGGAAATAAACGGGGGGGGGGTGAGATCAACTGCAGTTTTAATTCTATATACAAATATTTACAAACGTGGTAATATCTTCAGGAGCCGACAATGCCAAAATAATAAATCAAACCCACTAACTAGAGTCACAAAAGTCTACCTAACCTAACAACCAAAAACATACCAAAATACATCAACTTAACTAACTCCCTAACTAGCATAACCAGGAGAAAAGGGCAGCAAAAGTCGATACACAATAATTCCAATATAACAAGCAAAACACCATAACAAGTCAAACAGTTGTCTCTCGAGCAGCAGGCAGGATGGCGTTTAAATACTGCTGCACAAAGTGCTAGTCCAATGGCAACACAGGAGGCGGGAGTAAGACACACAGGTTCAGGAAGTGCTTGTCCAATGGAGATACAGGAGGCTTGAGTAAGGCACACACCACTGACGGATCCTCCAATCAGCACCCCACTCCATGGTAGAGGCCAATTAAACCTGCTTCACAAACAGAGAGAGGGAAACACCAAAGAGAGCAGGCAACATAGAAAATAATATGTATAATATATATATATATATCATACGTCAGGGACGTAACACCCTCCCCCTTAAGATTGAACATAAATTTCAATCCTTACTCAAACTCACAGCGAGATAAAGTATCTGCTACAATGTTTTCGGATCCTTTTTATGTCGAATGTCAAAATTGAATCCCTGCACAATCATGGCCCAGCGCATGAGTCATTGGTTACTATTAGTAATACGTTGTAAGAACATGATAGGGTTGTGATCACTAAACACCACTATGGGTTCAAAACTAGATCCAATATACACCTCAAAATGCTGAAGTGCAAGTAAGAGGGCAAGAGCTTCCTTCTCGATGGTACTATAGTTAAGCTGGCAACGATTAAATTTACGGGAGAAAAAACTCACAGGGTGATCGATACCATGAGCATCTTCTTGGGTGAGTACTGCACCTATCCCAGTACCGCTGGCATCTACCTTAAGTTGGAAGGGTTTGCTAAAATCAGGGGCAGAAAGAACTGCACTGCACAGCAATAGCTTCACAGCATTAAATGCATCTTGACAAGTAGCAGACCACACAAAAGGGATCGAGTCACGAAGAAGGTTTGTTAGGGGAAGTACCACATCTGAAAAGTTTCTACAGAAACTTCGATAATATCCAGCCATACCTAAGAAACGTCTGACTTCCCGTTTTGTCCTAGGGGCTGGAAATACCTTAATCGCCTGCACTTTAGCATCCAGCGGGCGAACCATGCCTTGTCCCACCTGCTTACCTAAATAGGTAACAGTAGCATGAGCGAATTCACACTTTTCAAGGTTCAGAGTCAGAGAAGCATTCTGGAGGCGATCAAACACACAGTTTAAAACAGAGAGATGCTCATTCCAGGTATCTGTAAACACAACTACATCATCAAGGTAGGCTTCACAATTATTCACATCACCTAAGACTTGTGTCATTAAACGCTGGAAGGTAGCAGGTGCATTTCTTAAACCAAAAGCCATGACTGTATACTGAAAAAATCTATTAGGTGTAGCAAAAGCAGAGATTTCAGAGGCTCGCTGAGAGAGTGGAACTTGCCAGTAGCCTTTCAGAAGGTCTAATTTTGTGACATACCTTGACTGACCTATCTGGTCAACACAGTCTTCCATCCTGGAAAGAGGAAATGAATCAGCCTTGGTAACAGAGTTAACCTTACGATAATCTGTGCAAAATCGATAACTATTATCAGATTTTGGAACCAAAAGACAGGGAGAGCACCATGGACTACAACTGGGAATGGCTAGCTGATTTCTAAGCAAATAATCAGTCTCCTGCTTCATTATAGCACATTTGGTCGGGTTAACTCGGTAGGCATTTTGTTTAATAGGTCGGTGTTCGCCTACATCTATGTCATGTTCGATGACGGTTGTGCGCGAGGGTGTGTCTGAAAAGAGTGCGGGGTGATCCCTTATAAGCCTAATGATGTCTTCCTGGGCGGAAGCTGATAAATGGACAAGTTTGCACTCAAGTTTACTTAGCCACACAGAGTTTGACAAACTCGCACAAGGGACAGATGCTCTACCCAAAGTGAGACCATTGAATTCCGGGGAATATTCAGGTGTAATGCCTGTGGAGATAACCGCAACAGGGGTGATTGAGGAACTCTCCTCAGTATTTCGAGAGAGAAAAGGTTTTAGCATGTTTACATGGCAGACACGAGTCTTCCTCCTTCTGTCAGGTGTCTTTATCACATAATCGGTGCTACTTAATCGAGAACTAATAATATATGGACCAGAAAATCTAGCTTGAAGGGCAGAACCTGTAATAAGGAGCAAAGCAAGCACTTGGTCACCTTCTTTAAATTCACGTACAACAGCTTTCTTATCAAATCTCCTCTTCATCTTGGCCTGGGAGGAGGTGAGCGAACGATGAGCTAATTTGCATGCCGTGTGCAGGCGTTCTCGAACCAAGCTTACATAATCTAAAACGTTTCTAGGTAGAGGACTGACTGAAGTAGGAGACAACATTTTCTCCTGAAGCACTTTTAAAGGACCTCGAACAGAATGGCCAAAAACCAACTCTGCTGGGCTAAATCCAAGAGACTCTTGTATGGTATCCCGTATTGCAAATAGTAGGAATGGAACTGCTTCGTCCCAGTCTTTTCTGTGCTGCAAGCAATATGTCCGAAGCATCGATTTCAGTGTTTGGTGGAATCTTTCTAACACACCTTGTGATTCTGGGTGATAGGCACTAGAGACCTGATGCTTTATATCAAGCTCTTCCAACACTCTTTTAAACAGGGCTGACATAAAATTGGAACCACGGTCAGATTGGACATACTTGGGTAGCCCGAAAGTAGAAAAGAATTTGGTAAGGGCACGTACGATAGCTCGAGACTTAATGTTGCAAAGTGGTATAGCCTCAGGATATCTAGATGCAGCACACATTAAAGAGAGTAAATATGAATTTCCCGACTTTGTTCGAGGAAGGAGACCTACACAATCTATTAAAATCCTCTCAAAAGGTTCTCCCATCACAGGAATTGGGCAAAGTGGAGCACGAGGGATGACCTGATTAGGTTTACCTGCAATTTGGCAGATTGGACACGAACGACAGTAGGATGCTACATCTGATTTCAGAGCCGGCCAAAAGAAATGCTTTAGAATTCGAGCATACGTTTTTCGAATACCCAGGTGCCCAGATAAGTCATGGTCATGAACAATACTTAAGACATGACTTCTATAAGGTTTTGGGACCACAACCTGGAATACTGAACTCCAGTTATCAGAATTTTTAGGTGTCCATTTACGCATTAACAGCTGATCCTTAATAAAATATGCAGTAGGCTGCTGTGACAATTCTGCTTCCTTTACTGTCGAAGTGAAACATGGTTGAAGGGAGTTATCAGATTTTTGAGCATTTACCAACTGATCACGTCCAAATAAAAGTTTAGCACCACTGGGTCCAACAATTTGAGTAGAGACAGTATGTGGATTATTCACAGGAGGTGAAGGCACAACAGAAAGTTTAAATATGGGGTCTTCTGCACACATAAATGAATCAGAAAAATCATCTGCACTTTTCTTCTTACGAGCCTGAGCGCGTGTCACCACACACGAGTTAAACACTAGCGGAAATTTACGCGAGATTGTCTCATTTTCATCTATTACAGGTACATCTGTAACAATAGGCAAATGGCAAACATTCCTCCCAGCTAAGTCATTGCCTAGAATGAACGAAACACCTTTTACGGGCAGCTGGGAACGGACTGCGACCTTAACAAGACCCGTAACTAACCTAGATCGCAGAAATATGTTATGTAAAGGAGCCTTCACTATTTCCATTTCAATACCTTGTACTAGTACATCCGCACCACAACTAGTTTTATCAGATAAAGGTAGAATACCCTCTAAAATGAACGACTGAGCAGAACCTGTGTCCCTCAGCATGCGAAGTGGTTTTTGTCCCAACTCAGAATTAGATATAGACACAACACCTTCCATAATAAATGGTTCAAAAGCAGGATCCACAGGGGATTGTGAGCATTTACTATCTTTCTGGTGCATTGTAGGTACGTGTGTTAATGCGACACTTTTGGGCTGGGTCTGCATTTTTCTACGTTTTTTACGACACAAGATAGGACAAGCAGCAATGAGATGCCCCCTTTCATGACAATAAAAACATTCCCTACTCTCAGGAGTAACTTTCTGGAAACTTGGAGGGCTTCTAACACTATGTTGGGAATTTTCACATCGTGGGGGAGAGAAAGTGATTTTATGAGTCAGTGTGAACTCATCAGCTGAGATGGCTGCACTTGAAAGTGAAGTGATCTTCTGCTCATTCAGATAAACTACCACCTTCTCCGCAACACAGTTCTTAAATTCCTCCAACAAAATTAACTCCTTCAGTCCCTCAAGAGTAGTTACTTTACTGGCAGTGCACCATTTATCAAACAACACAGATTTCTCACGTGCAAACTCAACATAGGTTTGATTGGCAGATTTTACATGTTTACGAAATTTTTGCCAGTAGGCCTCAGGGACAAGCTCATAAGCACGTAAGACAGCATTTTTAACAGTATCATAATCCAAACTCTGCTCCAAACTTAAAGCAGAACACACTTCCTGTGCCTTCCCAACAAACTTGCATTGCAATAGAAGAGACCAGATGCTTCTAGGCCACTGTAATGTGGCTGCAATACGCTCAAATACAGTGAAGTATGTATCTACCTCACTTTCTCTAAACATAGGAACTAAAGCAATATGCTTACTAATGTCAAAGCCAGATGAACTTACAGCTGAAGAGCCGCCAGGTGCGGGTGGTGGGTCACCGGCCTGTACAGGGGTTGTAGGTGCAGGATGCAGAACAGGGCATGTAGGATGCAGAACAGGGGATGATGCACGAACAGGAGACAGAGGGCCACGAACAAGAGAATCTGAAGATGGATTACTCCTTAGTGCCAACTCCAATTCCTTTAATTTAACTTTTCTTTGAGACTCGATACGAAATTGAAGCATTTCAGATTCATAATGCTGACGGGCCAACTCTAGGTCCAACTGCTTCAATTGCAGCGCGACCTTCGGGTCATTCAGTGACGGACCTACTACTGCGGGATCTATGTGTGCGGGGTCCTTGGGTTCGACCACAGCCTCCGCTGTAGCTGAATCCTCTGACTTACCGGACTGATTTACAACACCCGCGTCGGTAGGATCCATTAGAATGCGCTGCTTAATCAGCTCTGCCTGAAGCATTTGTTTAATGTCGCGCTTATTCACGCTCCGTGGGACCGAGATGCTGTAAAAGTCACATATATATATATATATATATATATATATATATATATATATATATATATATCATACGTCAGGGACGTAACAGTCACATCCCTGGAGGCCAGTTTTTGGGACTTTGAAAATTTTTGGGACCTAGAAAATTTTCTGGCTCTCAGCTCATGCGCAGGCCAAATCCTCCCAGAGAAAATGGGTCCTAGCCCACCCCAAGCCCTCTGATTTTTGGGACTTTGAAAATTTTTCTCACTCTGCACTCACAGGCCGAATCCTCCTGGTGGAAATTCAATTCAATTCAATTTTATTTGTATAGCGCTTTTAGCGATTTTCATTGCCGCAAAGCAGCTTTACACAATAAAAAGAATTATTTAAGTTTGTATGAAATGTGAATTTGTTTGAATCAAAGTGGTCAGTTTGTCCCTGGTGAGCAAGCCGAGGGCGACAGTGGCAAGGAAAAACTTCCTGAGATTGTAATAGGAAGAAACCTTGAGAGGAACCAGACTCAACAGGGAACCCATCCTCATTTGGGTGAAACAGAAGGCAGTAAATGATCTGCATTTATACAGTGTGTTAGGTGGCAGGCAGTTGCACCCCCTATTTATTCATTTATCTTTTATTTGCTTGCTTACTTACTTACTTACTAACTAGCGAATGCTTTAGTGAAGGGCTCTTGACAATGGAATATCACAGAATGTGCGAGTTGACGACCAGGCACCGGTCACTAACCATTAAAATGTTGAATTTGAATTAAAATGCCAATTATATATATTCGTGTTTAATTAAATTCTTAAATCATCATGTTCACCCATGGGTTACTGCATAAACACCGGAACAAAAGGTCTAGGGACAAAACTGAGAAGTTTCTTTTTTCCTTTTTTGCATTGAGTTTAATCATGCAGCACTTTTAGTATTCATAGCAAAAGCAACCCAACGTTTGTGATTAAAGTACCCGAAATAACACAAAATTTTGACCCAGCATAAACAACCCAACAATGTGTTTACAGAAACCCAGCATTTTTTTAATCCTGTTGCTGTTGGCTGCTTTTTCCCGAGCTCCGCCAGACTGACCAATTTTTCTACTTTTTCGTCCCCTTACGAAGAGTAAACATATAACAGATAAGTATTTCATACTACCTTATAATATATTCACTCGAAACGCGTGTTATATCGTTTTCGTATAAGTTTATATCGTATAAGTTTTAATAGTTTTGCAGCACACCGCTTCTAGCCGGCTTTTCATTAGCATCGCTAGCCCGTTAGCCCGGCTATCACAAGCTTGTTTACGCTCTTTCGCACCGGTTATTTCTATTTTTAGACACCATGTCGGTTGGGTCTCTGCCCCTGTGTGCAGGTGAGGAGACATTGGAGCTGCACTCGGTGGACTTGGAGATGGAGGCCGTGGAGAAGCTGATCCGCGACCTACAGGTGAAGCTGGCCCGGCTACAGCAGCGGAAAGCCACGCTGGAATCATCGCGGACCGACGCTCACCTGTCCCAGGTAAATTCTCGCCATGAGAATTCTCCGACAACCTCTACTCCGCGTGCTTCTCTGCCCAGGTCCAACGCACCGAGAACGCAGCCTGCCCAGCTTTCCTTCACCCCGGCGCCGGGATACCACGAGGCCTGGAAACTTCAGCAGCGGAAGACGCGCGCCAAGCCCCGGGCGAGGACCTCTCCTCCTCCGCCACCACCCGTCTTCGAGATCTCAACCCGAAACCGCTTCGCTCCTCTCCGTGAGACGGCACACGACGCGCTGATCATCGGAGACTCCATTGTCCGGCACGTGCGTGCTACCACAGCTAAAGGTAAGGCGTACACGCGCTGTTTACCTGGTGCACGTGTTCTTGATGTTGCTGCACAGGTGCCTGCGGCCCTGAGGAAGAACATTCGAGCTGTGGTTCTCCATGCTGGCACCAACGACATCAGGCTGAGGCAGACGGAGATCCTAAAGAAGGACTTCAGGAGCCTGGTTGAGAAGGTCCGCAGCACATCACCCACGACAAAGATCGTCGTATCTGGACCACTTCCGACATTTCAGAGAGGAATCGAGAGGTTCAGTAGATTATTTGCCTTCAATGAATGGTTACAATCTTGGTGTCAACAACAGAGATTACCCTTTGTTGATAACTGGAATGTTTTCTGGGAGCGTCCTAGGCTCTACCGCACAGATGGCCTGCACCCTAGCAGAGCTGGAGCAGCGGTCCTCTCTGACAACATCTCCAGGACATTACGAACCATCTGACTTGCGCTAAGTCATACCTCAGATTCTTTAGATATCAGCCACAATACAACTCACCATACTAATAGACGCACACACATAGCTTGTACTATAGAAACTGTGTCTATTCCCCGATTAGTGAGAAAAAAGAATAAATTCGTTAAATCCAGCCGAAACAATCTGGTAACCATTAAACCAGAAAAAGGCCAAATAAGTAATCGAAGTCTACCTCTAAAGTTTGGACTTCTCAACATTAGATCCCTTACGCCTAAAGCACTTATTGTTAATGAAATTATATCAGATCATTGCCTTGACGCACTCTGCCTCACTGAAACCTGGCTTAAACCAAATTAATATATTGGTCTGAATGAGTCTACTCCGTCAGGATATTTTTATAAGCACGAGCCCCGTCTAATTGGTCGCGGTGGTGGTGTCGCCACTATCTACAAAGATGTACTCACTGTTACTCAGAAAATAAGGCCCAGGTTTAACTCATTTGAAGTGCTCGTCATTAATGTTGCACTTAATGAAATACATAATAAACCCGCGCTATATTTTACTCTGGCCACCGTGTACAGACCCCCAGGGCCATATGCCGATTTTCTAAAAGAATTTGGACATCTGCTATCAGACCTAATTGTTAACTCTGACAAAGTGTTGATAGTAGGTGACTTTAACATTCATGTAGATGATGCTAATGACACTTTAGCCCTCGCATTTATGGACTTACTAAATTCCTTTGGGGTTAAACAAAATATAAATAGATCAACTCACCGCTGTAATCATACACTAGATTTAATTATATCTCATGGTATAGATGTCACTAACATAGAGATTTTAACTCAAAGTGATGATATCACAGATCATCACCTCCTGATATATACTCTACCCGTAGAACAGATTAGCTGTGTCTCTCCACGTTATCGATTTGTTAGAAATATGAATCCGACTACTAAAGACAGATTCACAAGTAATCTACCGGATCTGTCCCAAATTCTTATTAGACCCCTAAATGCAGACGATCTAGACGAAGTGACCAGCAGCATGGGTACTATTTTTAGCAGTACATTAGACACTGTTGCTCCCATCAGATTAAAAAAAGTCAGAGATAAAACACTTGCTCCTTGGTACAATAGTCATACTCGCGCCCTAAAGAGAGCAACCCGTAACCTTGAGCGAAAATGGAGAAAAACTAAATTAGAAGTTTTTCGAATTGCGTTTAAAGACGCATGTGCAGTATATTTTCGAATTGCGTTTAAAGTATGTGCAGCTATAGACGGGCTCTAAAAACCGCTAGGACCGAGCATCTTAGCCAACTGATAGCAAGAAACCAAAACAATCCCAAGTTCTTATTTAGTACAGTAGCCTGCCTAACAAAACCTAAGATGCCTGCAGAGAGTACTCCACAACATTTTAGTAGTGAAGATTTTATGGTCTTCTTTAATGAAAAAATCGATAGCATAAGAAAGAAAATAACAGAGGTTCAACCTCTAATAGCATCTCATGATCTAGTTCAGCCAAGAGCTTCACATTTAGATTTTCAGTGCTTTACAGGTATAGGACAGGAAGAGCTGTATAAACTTATCACCTCAGCTAAATCAACAACGTGCCTGTTAGACCCAATACCAACCAGATTTTTAAAAGAAGTGATGCTTACAGTTGGAGAGCCAATTCTAAACATTATTAATTCTTCATTATATCTAGGTCACGTCCCTAAACCTTTGAAGCTGGCAGTTATTAAGCCGCTTCTTAAAAAATCTAATTTGGACGCGAATGAAATAACAAATTATAGACCGATTTCAAACCTTCCGTTCATATCAAAAATATTAGAAAAAGTAGTATCAGCTCAAATATGCACATTCTTGCAGGAAAACAACATCCTAGAAGAATTTCAGTCAGGTTTCAGGCCACATCATAGTACAGAAACTGCACTAGTTAAGATTGCAAACGACTTGTTTTTAGCTTCAGACCAAGGCTGCATCTCAATATTAGTCTTACTTGATCTAAGTGCTGCATTCGACACCATAGATCATAATATTCTCATAGACCGCCTACAAAATCATATAGGTATTCAGGGGCAGGCATTAAAATGGTTTAGATCATACCTGTCTGATCGATACCATTTTGTAGATCTAAATGGAGTACCGTCCGATGTAATGCCAGTGAAATATGGTGTCCCACAAGGGTCAGTTTTAGGACCTCTCCTGTTCTCAATTTACATGCTTCCCCTGGGAAACATCATTAGAAGGCATGGGATTAGTTTCCATTGTTATGCTGATGATACCCAATTATACATCTCAACAAAACCAGATGAAATACCCAAGTTGTCTAGATTAACAGAGTGTGTCCAGGACATAAAAGATTGGATGACCAATAACTTTCTTTTACTAAATTCAGATAAGACAGAGATATTGCTCATCGGCCCAAAAACCAGCACACAACAGCTTTCACAATTCAGCCTGCGTTTAGAAGGATGCACTGTTACTACTAGCTCAACAGTAAAAGACCTGGGCGTGATATTAGACAGCAACTTGTCTTTTGAAAATCATATTTCCAATATCACAAAAACAGCCTTTTTCCATCTTAGAAATATTGCCAAACTTAGGAGTATCCTATCCGTATCTGATGCAGAAAAGCTAGTTCATGCATTCATGACCTCCAGACTGGACTATTGTAATGCACTACTAGGTGGTTGTCCTGCATCCTCAATAAACAAGCTACAGTTAGTCCAAAATGCAGCCGCCAGGGTTCTCACTAGATCCAGAAAATATGATCATATAACACCTATATTATCATCCCTGCACTGGCTACCTGTTCAATTTAGAATTAATTACAAAATAGTACTACTTACATACAAGGCTTTAAATGGTTTAGCTCCCTCATACCTAACCAGTCTTTTGATACGCTATAATCCACCACGTCCCTTAAGATCACAAAACTCCGGACTTCTGGTAATTCCCAGAATTTTAAAATCTACAAAAGGGGGCAGGGCATTTTCATATTTGGCTCCAAAGCTTTGGAATAGCCTTCCAGACACTGTTCGGGGAGCAGACACGGTTTCCCAATTCAAAAGTAGGCTCAAGACGCATCTCTTTAATCTGGCATACGCGTAACTCAACCCATAACCTCATACTCCATTACACTTATCCTGAATGGCAACTACGCTAATTCTCTCCATCTTTTCTGTATTTTTCTACCCATCCTGAGACATCTGGAGATTGTGCCAGCTTCAGTAGACAAAGGCCAACCCTGCGAGGTTTCTAAAGCATCTTGAGAAGGACCTGCTCCAGCTAGATTCTGCTTTATGATGGCTGGAGCTACACATCCTGCTCCTGTGCTTCCAGTGATCTGACCCCATCTGCCCTCTGCACCTACTGCTGAACTGAATCTACACAACTTTTGATATATTGAACTTTCACCTGCACAACACACTTGATGTTACTTCTATCTGTTATCACCCAGATGAGGATGGGTTCCCTGTTGAGTCTGGTTCCTCTCAAGGTTTCTTCCTATTGCCATCTCAGGGAGTTTTTCCTTGCCACTGTCGCCGTCACCCTTGGCTTGCTCATCAGAGACATTTCATTCATCATTCATTCATTTATCTAGACACATTTTTCTCACACATACACACTTCCAAATATTTTCTTTTCTTTTCTTTCTTAAAAAAAAAAAAAAAATCTTTCATTTTTTTTCTTGTGAAGCTGCTTTGGGACAATGACCATTGTTAAAAGCGCTATATAAATAAAATTGAATTGAATTGAATTGAATTGAATTGAATTTTTTTAGTGTACTACCACAGTACTAACGAATGGAGAAAGCGCAGTCAAAGCCTGGGGATTCTGCGTGCTGTCACCTTGTATTCAGCGAGTGGCATATATTTTTGTTTTTTTCATTTCATGTCTGTAGTTTTATCCATAAATCTGCTCATATCTGCGCACGCGTTTATCAGCCTTTTGATCAAAAAGCCGCATGCGCAACTCACTTTCACTTTGCACAAGGCAGTGTTTATTGTTTAGTGTATATTTAAAGAACATAAACACAATAAAACAATAATGTTTTAGGCTTACATATCATACATTTTTGTAGTCTTAACGGGTGCGTTACAAGAATAATAACAATAATAAATTCGGAGCACTACTTATAATAATAATTATACTGAATGGAGAAAGCGCAGTCAAAGAAGTATCATCATTGAAGAAGAGAAGAAAATGAAGAATAAATACATATCAGTTTAAGCTTGACACGTTTATGAGCTCTGTCGCTTGTTGTCAATGGACGCCTAAGAGACACAACTCATTTTCGGCTTCAGTAGACACACAATACTTTAGACTGAACCACGACTGCCCCCTACAGGTAATGAAGGGCATTTTCACAGCTTGCCGCGGGATCCCTTTTCTGAAAACGTGCGTTTTTAATGGCCAGATCTGTAAGTATCTTGTTTTCTCTTTTCTAGGGTTAATTTGTACCTGCATTCAATGCACACTTTTACATTTGCTTAAATGTCGGTTTTAAAACTAATTGAAATGATCACTGTTTAAATTATACAGCTTTACCGACAAATTGGACTGACCAGTGCACACCTGTAAGGCTACATAAATTAACAGACTAGACAAGCACCTTCAAAAGATCCACAAACTTGAGGTGTGTTTTTGAAGTTGATCTCTAGGTGTTTGTGTATTTTGGAGGTAGCTTGTACACCTTGGTTTTCTTATTTTATTTGAAGACTGGTGGTCTTTTGTGCTCCTTACTTTGGTTTATGTAGTCAACGTAGGATCAGAAATGCTGTATTTATTTATTCATGCTCATTCTGTAGGCAAATTTTAAAATGTGCTCAAGTGATTACCATTACATCTGTATTTTCAGAAACCTGCCATTACACTCTACATGCAGAGAGCCAAGGATAGATAAATTACAAGGGAACTGGCACTCCTGAGAGCTTTAAACCCCACATCACCAATAGTCTCACATCTTGATGGGGTGGATGATGTAGCTGTTTAAGAGGGCCTCAGGAGGGAGATAGAAGCAAGCTCAAAAGCTGTCTCTCCTGCAGCCTCCTTTAATTCTGGTATGACTGCTGTGTGCAGTTCTCCACCTGCCAGTACGCGCACCGCCCCAGATATGTGTCGTCCCCTGAAATTGTCTATTGAGTCTCACGATGGGTTCGCCACCACGAGAACTCTTCCTCTCCCGAAATCATCTAGTGAGGCTCACAGTGGGGATGCCACCACTGTGATGCCAGCCTAAATTTGTGATGCCAGGCATGCCAGCCTAAATTTGCCGCCTTCTTCTCACTCTGAAATCGAGACTCCCTGTCCACATTCCACTCCAAAAAGGCCTCCTCCTTCTCAGTCTCCCAGCGAGTCTCCCAATGAGCCTGGGACCTCAGGTATGCATTTTTACTTGGTCAGCAAAATAACAACACCTGATAAACTTACGAGAAGACATTCTCTGCTAAGGGAATTTTCACCTGGGTGCAGGACTGCCAGGTTTTGTTTGCCAAACTAAAAATAGTGAAGCAGCTGCTCAAGATTGAAATCGAAAGGAATGATGACCATAAGCAGCTACATTCTTCAACAAATCACTTAAATGTAAGTATTGTTGTTCCTCCAATACATACAAGTCTTAAAAAAAACATTTATTTTTCATGATTAACAGATCTGCTTCACATATACTTTTTATTGTTTTAGCGCCCAGTATGGTAAATATAACACTACCAAATATAATAACTACCAAACATGAAGGGTGGGTGACATTGCATCGTTTTGCAAATTGTAAAACTCGGACAAATAATTAAGGATTTTAGGCTGTCAATTATATTTACTTGGGTTTATGTTCGTGTCTTTTCAGTAAGACTTTGTATAAATGCAGATTATTTACTGCTTTCTGTTTCACCCAAATAAGGATGGGTTCCCTGTTGAGTCCGGTTCCTCTCAAGGTTTCTTCCTATTACCATCTCAGGGAGTTTTTCCTTGCCACTGTCGCTCTCGGCTTGCTCACCATGGACCAACTGACCATTTTGATTCGTACACATTCACATTTCATACAAACTTAAATACTTCTTTTGATTGTGTAAAGCTGCTTTGCGGCAATGACAATTGCTAAAAGCGTTATACAAATAAAATTTAATTGAATTGAATTTAAGACTGGTCGAAGAGTTTAGGGGCCATGTGGAAGGTGTAAACCCAAACAGAAAAACCAGAGAAAATGCCAAACAGCGAGCCACTCATATCATCAACTTTTTGGAATTCATGGCAGACCAGGCAATTCCAAACACTGATCTTCTTTTTCTTTAAAACCACGGTAGAGTCCGCACGCAAGTACTAAATTGTAGCGTCTGCAAGTAACCGATAAATTGTGAAGACTGTCCGTGTCAAACGGAGTAGGAGACGTAGCTTATTTTGTGTTCTTGACTTCACAGTTTCGTTGCACACCTTCAGGAATGGCAGTTCAAGCCAACAACCCAGAAATTGTATTTGCTGGATGTAGTGGCTCTTCTGAAATACAGTTTAAACGTCTCACCACTATCTGTCAGACTTGGGACTGAAGGGCTCGTCTGAGAGATATTGGATGGGACGTAGTTGAACACCAGCTGAAAGTGCGACGATCAAAGTCCTGTAAGTTTGAGAAGCCTCTACCTCTATTACATCCATCACATCATTAACAGAGAAACGCATGTATAATTAATTGTACTTATAATTTCAGATAGACTTGTTCATGCCAGAAGACAATTGGAACAAATTTAATTCAATTCAATTCAATTTTATTTGTATAGCGCTTTTAGCAATTGCCGCAAAGCAGCTTTACACAGTCAAAAGCATTATTTAAGTTTGTATGAAATGTGAATTTGTATGAATCAAAATGGTCAGTTTGTCCCTGGTAAGCAAGCCGAAAGCGACAGTGGCAAGGAAAAACTCCCTGAGATGGTAATAGGAAGAAACCTTGAGAGGAACCAGACTCAACAGGGAACCCATCCTAATTTGGGTGAAACAGAAAGCAGTAAATGATCTGCATTTATACAGTGTGTAGGGTGGGAGGCAGTTCGGCTATAATAGCTGATGTTAATTGATGTTAATATGGAGTCCAGGTAGTTATTGAAGACCCAGGTAGACTTGTAAGAAGTTCCAGTCATGAACTATCGAACTGTCAAGTCCCCAGAGAAACAGTTGCCAACACCAGTCAAGGCCAGAACCATTTTCTAGGTAGAGAGAATCATTCCCAGACACCAGACGCATCCCAAAGAGACACACGGGGCATCCATGTGACAAGATCTTCAGCCAAAAGCGGGGCGCCAGGATGGGTCAGACAGGTCCGGAGGGCAGAGGGAGTCTGGATCACTGGCAGCTCAGGAACGACATGTGTAGCTCGACACAGAGAGAGAAAGAGTAAAAGGGGGAGACAGGAGGAGAGAGGAAAGAGAAAGAGGGGGGGAAAGAGAAGAAGAGGAGAGATGGCAGTTAGGTATGGTCACACATGTATAATGTGAATGTATATTAACTGTAGAGTGCAAGCAGAGACTCCGGCAGGACTAACTATGACAGCATAACTAAAAGGGAGAGCCAGAAGGAAACACAAACATGAGGGCTTCCTGACATGTAAAGCAAACAATCACCTCACCGTCAGCAAACCTGAGTGATCAATGAGAGTGAGGAAGACAGCATCCAAACATACCAGTTCACCATAATACTCTACGTCCATGAGTCCCCCAGATCTGCTCCTTTACCTATGGCAAATCTATTTATAAAAATGCTTGGCTAAATAAATAGGTTTTTAGCCTGGACTTAAACACTGAGACTGTGTCTGAGTCCCGAACACTATTTGGAAGACTATTCCATAATTTTGGGGCTTTGTAAGAAAAAGCTCTGCCCCCAGCTGTATTTTTCATAATACACGGTACTGACAAGCAGCCTGCATCCTTTGATCGAAGTAGGCGTGGCAGATCGTGAGACGCTAGCAGTTCGCTCAGGTACTGCGGCGCGAGACCATTTAATGCTTTATATGTCAAGAGTAGTATTTTAAAATCAATGCGAAATTTCACAGGGAGCCAATGGAGTGAAGATAAGATAGGGGTGATGTGCTCATATCTTCTGGTTCTAGTGAGGACTCTCGCTGCTGCATTCTGGACTAGCTGAAGCTTATTTATGCATCTAGCTGAACAACCAGACAGTAAGGCATTACAATAGTCTAATCTAGAGGTGATAAAAGCATGAACTAGTTTTTCTGCATCGTTTAGCGACAATAAATTTCTTATCCTGGCAATATTTCTGAGGTGAAAGAATGCTATCCTGGTAATATTATCTACATGTGCTTCAAATGAAAGGCTGGAATCAATAATTACACCAAGGTCTTTCACTGTTGCATTTGATGGAATAGAAAGGCCATCTAAAGTTACGGTGTGATCTAAAATTTTACTCCTAGCTGTATGCGGTCCTATGACTAGAACTTCTGTCTTATCCGGATTTAGCAGAAGGAAATTAATTAGCATCCAATTTCTTATGTCCTGCACACATTGCTCAATTTTAGTAAGCTGTTTTTTCTCATCAGGTTTTGCTGAGACATATAACTGTGTATCGTCAGCATAACAATGAAAACTAATACCATGCTTACGGATTATGTTGCCCAGAGAAAGCATGTAAAGGGAAAAAAGCAGTGGACCTAAAACTGAACCCTGCGGAACGCCAAACTCCTCTAGAGAACATGCAGAATAATCACCATTTAAGTCTACATACTGATAACGATGGGTCAGATAGGATCTGAGCCAGGAGAGGGCTGTACCCTTAATTCCTACTACATTTTCTAATCTGTGAAGAAGAATAGCGTGATCAACGGTGTCAAAAGCTGCACTGAGGTCAAGTAATACAAGCATAGTTACACAACCCTGATCAGAGGCCAATAGAATGTCATTTACTACTTTAACGAGTGCTGTCTCTGTACTGTGATGAGGCCTAAATCCTGACTGATACAGTTCATGTATGCCATTTCTATGTATATATGAGCATAGCTGCTCCGCTACTATCTTTTCCAGAATCTTAGAGATAAAGGGGAGGTTTGATATTGGCCTGTACAGCTAACAGGGGTCGAGGTCAGGTTTCTTAATTATTGGTTTGATAACTGCTAATTTAAAAGATTTTGGAACATAACCAATGCTGAGTGAAGAATTAATTATTCTCAACAGGGGTTCTGTTATTGCTGGTACTATCTGTTTAAGAAAACGTGTGGGTACAGGATCTAATATACAGGTTGATGAATTTGAAGAAGAGATGAGTGAAATTAGTTCATTCTCTTCAAGGGGAGTAAAGTATTCTAGGTTCTGAACTGACATGGCTAGATTAACATCTGCATCAATTACATTGTTCAGTTTCAAAACCTCAATTTTATGCCTAATATTTACAATTTTATTATTAAAGAAGTTCATGAAGTCCTCACTATTGCATGATGTTGTTGTGGAGATTTCTGCAGTGGTCTTATTTCTGGTTAATTTGGCTACAGCATTAAATAAGAATCTAGGATTATTTTTGTTATTTTCTATAAGAGTGGAGAGATATGTTGATCTAGCTACACTAAGAGCTTTTCTATAGTTCAGGATGCTCTCCTTCCATGCTATTTGAAATACTCGTAATTTAGTTTGACGCCATTTACGTTCTAATTTCTGAGCGGTCTGTTTTAAAGTGCGCGTGTGATCGTTATAGCATGGAGCAAGTTTCTTATCTCTAATAATTTTTCTTTTGACTGGAGCTACATTATCTAAGGTATAGCGAAATGTCGACTCTAAATATTCAGTCGCCTGATCGAGTTCTGTGGGGTCAGACGGTGATCTAATCGAAGTTGGGAACTCTGGGAGATTACTGATAAAACTCTGTTTGGTAGTTGATGTGAATGTACGTTTCATATGGTAGCGCGGCGCTGTGCGTACATTATTACTGTGACACACTTGAATTGAGACAAGATAGTGATCTGAGATAACTTCAGATAGTGGAATTGTGAATAAATTTCTTATACTTAATCCGAATAATATTATTAAATCTAAAGTGTGACCTGCTTTATGAGTGGGTCCTACTACACACTGATTTACTCCTACCGAGTCCAGTATGGACATAAATGCTGTTCTCAGAAGGTCCTCTGGGTTTTCAAAATGAATATTAAAATCTCCAGCAATTAACACCTTGTCTACAGAAACAACTAGGTTTGAAAGGAAATCTGCAAATTCACTAAGAAATTCAGAGTACGGCCCTGGAGGTCTGTAAATGACAATTAGCGGGATCGACTGAGCTGACTTTATATAGTTAAATACACTTATGTTACTATAAAGAATTTCAAATGAATTAAATTTGTGTCCGTGTTTTTGTACAATAGTCAAATTATCATTGTGAATAACTGCGACGCCTCCTCCTCTACCAGTTAACCGAGGCTGGTGTATGTAGCTGTATCCAGGAGGACTAGCTTCATTTAGAGCCACATACTCGTCCTGTTTAATCCAGGTTTCTGTTAAACAGAGTTAACCGAGGCTGGTGTATGTAGCTGTAATCCAGGAGGACTAGCTTCATTTAGAGCCACATACTCGTCCTGTTTAATCCAGGTTTCTGTTAAACAGAGTATATCAAATTCCTGATCTGTGATAATTTCATTAACTATAACTGCTTTAGATGCGAGAGATCTAATATTTAACAGTCCTAGCTTCAGATCAGAGGTGCCGGCTGCGCATTCAGTCTGATCCAAGTTTGTGGTCTTTATGTTAATTAAATTACTAAAACAGACTTTCTGAGTCTTTCTAAATTTGTTTTTAGCTCGGGGACCAGACACAGTCTCAATACAGTGAACCCTGGGTGACGACTCTTTGCAGCTAGCAGACGGTTGGTTTAGCCTGTCTGTCTGCTCCCTAGCCTGGGCTCTGGATTGTCACCGATTAACTAGGCCTCTTCTGAGACTATGAGCTATACTACAAGAAATGAGAGCAGCACCTTCCCGAGTGGGATGGACACCGTCCCGCCCTAACAGGCCAGTTTTGCCCTCAAAGGTCTTCCAATTATCAATAAAGCCCACGTTGTTTTCGGAGCACCACCTGGACATCCAGCGGTTCAGCGACCATAACCTGCTGTAAGTTATGTCACCACGTCTCATTGGGATGGGACCGGAGCATACTACTCCATCGGACATCGCCTTCGCTAATTTAAACACCTCTATAAAGTTATTCTTACTACAATCTTGGAGAACCTGTGCTGTCCTAGAGCCCTGAGATTACCTGCTATGTCCGGTGCTCTGGCTCCCGGGATACACCTAACCACTGCCGCTGGCGCCCCTAAAGGTCTAGCTAATTTCACATGCCTCATTATAGAGTCTCCTATAACCAGAGCTCTTTCAGGTTTCTCAGCGGGGGCATCACTGAGGAGAGCAAACCTGTTGGACACGTGAAGCGCAGAAGAGGTGTGCTCCGGTGGGCTAGCCTTAGCGTTAGCTTTGGCTAAACGAGTATGCCGCCGAGTCGTCACCCACTCGCCCCGCTGTGAGGGCTCTAATGCCGGAGTCGGGGGCTGGTTATCTCCGCCTGCGGCACCCAGACTGTCCGCTACAGGAATAACGCTGCTCTTACACTCTCTAACCCTCTCTAAAGTCTGGATGCGCTCCTCTAACGCTGATATCTTCTCCGTCAGAGTGCTCACTAACACACACCTATCACAAATAAAATTACCACTAACGACGGAGGAAGAATGTCTAAACATCCTGCACTCTACACACTGAACAAGCTGAATATTAGACATGATACAAATATCCTATGAAAGTGATTATATACAGTACAGTAAAACCTGGGATTATGAGTAACACGGTTTGCGAGTGTTCCGCAAGACGAGCAAATATTTTTAATAAATTTTGATTTGGAAAACTAGCATTGTCTTGGTTTACGAGCACCGAGTATCATGTATCACGCATGCGCTTCTTGATTTGATGCCGAGCGTCACGTGATCACAACTGAGCCAACATTTTTTCTCTCTCTTGCGCTGCAGGTAATCACCTCCCCTTCTGGGTCATACTTCTCGTCACTTACTGGTATAATCAAAATCCGTGTGTGTTATGTGTGTGTGTGTTCTTTCTCTTGCGCTGCAGTGTGTCACACACTTACACTCTCTTTCTCTCTCTCGCCTTTACTGTATCAGTGTGTGTGTTATGTGTGTGTGTGTGTGCATAATTTAAAACGGTGCAGGTTCACTCTCTCTCTCTCGCCTTTAATGTGTGTGTGTGTGTGCGTGTGCCGGCACTTTAAATTACATTTACATTTGTACTTATCCGTGAAACTACAAGCACGGAATCTATTGTAGAATTGAGGTTAACTAAAATCAGCTTTAAAGATGTTTAAATACTATGTTTTACAATATAATTGAGTTCAACTATCTTAAAAACAAAATCTCATCCAAAGTCAATTAACCAAATCAAATGTTACATTAAATCATTGCATGCAGCATTAAATCTATTTAGCAGTTGTATAACACTAGTATCAGTGCACTTGGTCTATAATTAAATTGGTGCATCTTTAACATAGACTGGGGTACAGCTCTAACTTGTGCATAAATGACAACAGTAAGATGGCTAACAAAGCAAGGACATGTCTGCTTCATCACTTTAGCTTATTTTACTAACAAAAACAACAGACACATGTACACAGTTACATAAACAATCAAATTAACTCACGTATGTTTTTAAGAAACATACCATCAATCTTAATTTGCAATAGGTTTATTAAAATTCAGTTTAATTTAGCAGTAAAACAACAAACATACACACACACACACACACACACAGTTACATACAGTTATATGTAATAGCAGTCCAACATCAGTAACCAGATCAATAATTGTTTTCGGGAGAAATTATATTTCTTCATAATGAATATTTCACTTGTACAGAAGTTAATCAATTGGAATGGTTATTACCGTCGCACTCACCGCCGTGTAAAAACGTCAGCGGGCAAAATAAATCAGTTGCATTTCAAAGTCATTCGTAAAATGGCCGCCAGGTGGCGCAAAGTGACATTTTCGCTCGTTGCAATAAATACAATAGTGACTGTTATACAGCGTATCTCTGTATCTGTTTATTGTTATTTAAGTTCTAGATTATTTTAGGTACTTTAAACACATTGTTGGGTTGCTCATGTTGGCTCATATGAGACTCATATTTGGCTCATATTTGTAGTTTACAAATGAACACCTGGTTGGGTTATTTTGACCTAACAACTGGTTTATTCATTATTCTTTCGTTTCTCCAAATATCAGCCTGCAGACTGTTCGAAATATTACTGTTTATTGTGTCACAGGTGTAGTTTTAAGAGTTGTTTAGGCAGGAATGCGTGTGTATACAGCTCAAAACCTCCATCAGTTATTAAAGATAGCGTCTATTTAGAAAAAAAATGCCCCAGTGATTTAGGAGCTTCAGGAAATCTCCCGGCGCTCTGCGCATAACACCGGGCCAACTCATGTTGGAAAGAATTTATAAACGGTTTCTAAACGTGGGCTATTGTTTTTTTTACTTATAATATTTGTTAATTTAATTTAAATAAGGTTTGGGCTCAGGACTTCGATTCGGCATTGTAATCCTCCTCTTTAATTTACTCCATAGTTTTAATCAGCGCTTAGCCGCATGCATAAAGTTTTCCAGAGCGCAACGGCAGAAGTAGACTAATGATTATGAACGCGTCGGGAAAACAGCAAGCAGACTGACTCTGACCATTTAAAAAAAAAATGTTTGCGTTCATTTTCTGACGCACTCAAGTTCACCAAAAACAATACAGAACATCTCACACCGCTTAGTAAAATCCACTGTAACCCAACAAACCCCAATCATCACCAGCCGTGCCTTATTCCGTCATGTCATGTGGGCATTATAAGATTTGTATTGAAAACTTCTAACTAAAAAGTGGCAGCTGGCATGCCTAAAAAAAGACGCAGGTTAATTTTTTTATAGTCTAAATAAAAACCTTCCGCTTTAATTTCCTATAGTCTAATCAGCGCTCAACCGCACGCATAGTTTTCCCGAGCGCGAGGATTTTTTTGTGATAAATAATATTTATGCAGTATAATAATTCCTATTAATCCTGGGTTGTGCTTTTAGTGTCACTATAGTGCTTTACAATGCCAGACAACATTACAAATTATTCACCCTCCCTAGGTGTGAATCGGCTGTTCTCACCTATACATTTAGAGAAACTGAAATGCACTTCTCCCCACTTTAACCCTCTGAGGTCCGCGCACGCATATATGCGTTTTGAGGCGTCTTCCCCTGATGACGCCAATAAGAACTTAAATTACACTTTCAGTTTTAATCGTACAGACAAGATCTATATATTAATCAAATCTGTAAAGTGTCTACTTTTTTTATATGCACACATGGTAAAATAAAACTTTGTGCATTAATAAAATAAAGAAAACAAACAGGGTGCGCTGTCTGTCGCTTTGGTCTGCGTAAACTGCAGGGAGAAACACGTCATTAAAATGAACTGAAACTCAGCAAATACTCCACAGAGAGACACAAAATACATATGTATAGCTTAAATTGTCTACTTTTACATTTACCAATTTAACTCGGAAATAAATAATCTTTTTTTATGTCATCCGTATGAAAGTAAGGAGTGGTACAGATTCTCCTGTATCGGCTCATTACAGCTAATGTGATCCCGCCTCCCCGTGCGCGCGCTGTTCATATGGAAATTGTAAGCATATTTTAATCAAATATGTATGCATGTTTTAATCAACTTATATTCATGTAAGCATGTTTTAATTATTATACATTTGTGCAGGCAGAAATATAAAAGGCCTATAAGTATACCAGTATAGCAGAGAGACAGGACAGGAGCAAGTCAGAAACAGTGGTACCAGGAGCTTGGGAAATACCTAAAAACTGCCCATGCAGATAAACAGAAACCAAGGCAATAAGAAAAAACATAGAAAAAACAGCAAAGACCAGGCCATAGAAAAACAGAACAATGAGAGAAGTTAGTAAAGGGCACAGTAACCTATGTAATAAATTATGTCCTCGAAACCAAACTTAAAAGGAGCAGGAATTTCCCTAGAACATAGGTGTAAGGCACCACGGGCACAGGCCGGTACGAACAAACAAAGAGCAGGAAAAAATCAGAGACACAGAGCCAGTCTTGTGAATAATATAGTTTAATAAGAGTAGATACAGAATAAAAATGTGTATCTACATGGTAGTAATATAAAAATACAGAGTATAAAAGCCCAACGTATAATACAAAATCATAAGGGGCCAGGGTGAAGTATCAACAAAAATAAAGTTACATATCAAACCTTCTTTGAGCTAAAACAACACCAATAGGAAGGTCAGTGAGAGGAATAAAAGCAGAAATGCCACGATTTAACAATGGAACAGGTGCTTGAGGAAAATCTGTTTGAGTACCAACAGTAGCTGTCTCGTTAGTTTGTGTACTAACAGACACTTTAAAATCAGTTTGGGTACCAATACTTACATACCCTCTAGGCTTCCTGACAGATGGAGCCGGAGTACTAGACTCTGGCCTTACTGGCTGAAAAGAACAGTGAGGACTCTCAAAATCCAAACGCCGTCTTTTAGAAGGACCAGGTTTGGAATCATCTTTCCTAACATAGGTAAATCCTTTGTCACGTAGATAATGCATTAAAGAACCAGACAACTCAGAATCAGTTCGGACAGGACTCACGGAGGCCTGTTCCATAACAGGTTCAGTCGGGTTGTAGTCCTCAGAAGGAACACGATCTGGACTGCCTTGGCTGTCTGAATCATCCGAAGGGATAAAATCATCAATGGAGAAGTCGTGGTTAGCTATAAAAAAGAACAAAATACATGAGAAACATTGAAACAGGTAAAATAAGGTAAATAAGTAAAATAAAATAGTGCAAAGGAGATGCTTACCCATGGCTGGTCTCTTGAGAAATGAAGAACAAACCAAAGAAAAACGAGAAAAAAGCCTTGAAAACAAGCACCACCCTATATTTTTTATAAGAAAGATACGAAAAGTGAAAAGATAATAGAAAATAAATATTAAAGAAAACGATTTATAATGGGAAATTAATAAACGTAGGAGGAGTCAGATAAGCGCAGGGAGGAGTCAGATAAGCGCAGGGAGGAGTAAAAAAATAAAGAAATGTAATTATAATGGAAATATTAATTGACATAAACTGGATTATAATGGAATAAAAATTCTGATAAGGTCAAACGAGGTGAAGGTACAGGGGAGGAGACTGGAGATCCCCCCTCTCAGAAAACTGTATAAAAGAAGCATGATTTTGACTGAGAAAGTAGTCTGATTTTGGCATTGCTTGTGATCTGATCTAAAGCATTGCTAATCCGGCTCACCTGGGTTCTTATTGCTGCAATAAAAGCCTGACTTACTTCATCCAGCTCTGCGTGGCGTAAACTTCTTTGATTCTTCTTTAATTCTATTTGTTCATGATTTGTTAACTGATTGATATTTTAAACTAACAGCAACATCAACAGGTGGAAGAATTATCTCCCACATTTATTGGTGACCTCCGACTGCGATTGCCGTGGAGGTGCGGCCCCTCTGGGGACCTGGGACCACCGCAGGCTGACAGACCATCGACTTTGGCCAACATAGAGAAGGTAAGCAGAAAACCTGTTTTGTCAAATTTCTGCATTAGAAGTTCATGGTCTGTTAGTATGCGTGTTTCCAGCTAGAGGGAGCAACTCCTAAGGTATATTGAACACATGTTGTTGAATGTTGCTGATATTGACAAAATAAGTACTGTATTTGTGTTAATACAAAAGACTGGATGAAGTAACAAAATAATAGGGGATTTTAAAGGTTATTTTATATTTGTGGTGCACGCACGTTTTGTTTGGTATATCTGAGGTAACGCCACTGTGTTGGGGCTAGAGCCCGTATATAAGGAATCGCCAACAAGTGGGGCTGGACCCAGATGGTCTGTTTTGATATATGGTATAAGGTATCTGAGGTAACGCCACCGTGTTGGGGCTAGAGCCCGTACACGAGGAATCGCCAACAGGTGGGGCCGGACCCAGATGGTTTAAAAGTCCTGCAGTTCACTAGGTAGAGGACGGTAGCAAATCCTCAGACGTGGCAGGTGGAAAAGTCCTGTAATAAGCCGCTAAGTATAGAACTCATTGAAGAGTGAGGTGTTTCTAAGACGCGGAGCTTAACAGGTGGTATTGTGAAAAAGTCCTGTAGGTGATTAACGTACGATCTCGTGTCCTAGGGCTAGAGCCCATGTGTATGAGGTTTCGCTAGGAACGAGGAGATAAGAGATATCTGAAATTCCTACAGGTGATATTTGTGTTCTGGGCCCAGTTGTGTGATGAACTGTTGATTGACATTGCAGTGGTTTGGAGTACTCAAACCTGTAAAACTCATTCAAAGCGCTTGTATTGTGTGTAACTTTTCTGTGTATATGTTATATGTGTATGTTATATGTGTATGTTAACACCTAGATATATAGAACCTGCGTATATGAAGTAAAAAGCATAAAAAAACAATAAATCAGATATTGGTGGATGTGGCACATCCGCAATAGATCATAAGGGAACAGGTAAAACTTATGACAACTAATTGTAGAGAGATAAATTGGGATGAACAGATAAGTGAAGAGGGAGTATTAACTAAATGTGACCAAATATTTAGGATACCGGAAACACATCAGAACGAAATATACAGATGGTTGCTGAATAATACAGGAAAGGATTTACTTTTTAGAATAAAGGATAGTAAGGGAGAGTGGACGCTTAGGCATTCGCTGATACCTGACGTACTAAACACTGACATCAATACATATAACACACACACTATAGTCCTTACATCCTATTTTAAAAAATGAAGAGATGTCCTTCATCGGATTAGTGCCCAGAGAAATTTGTTTAAAGGTAATAAACGGTACATTAGAATTAAAAGGAATAGGCGGACCCCCCAGTCTTACTCCACTTATTTCGCTGCTACGCACATATCCAAGTTGGGACGTGTTACGCCTAGACGAGAAACCAAACGGACGAACAGTAAGAAGGTATAGATTGATAGAAGCTGAAGCTGGTCCGCTAGTGCTGTGTCGTGAGTGGTGGATTAACAGTAATACCAGTGATTTTACTCTGATACCAGTCGGCCCCGACGGACGAATAATTTTTCAGACCCTTGACAAATTTGTTGTGCCTCTGATTATGACAGCAGTGGATGATTAATGCTCAGAGAACATTTAAGAGAAAAGCAAGCATTTAAGATCTACAGCAACAATCACAAGGTACACAACAGGCAAACGGTAGTGAATAAGAGAGAAAAGAAACACAAGTATTTAACACATAAACAGGAACAAAAGAGTGTGATGGAGAGGATGTTCCACTCCAGAAAGAGCACCTGGCCAAAGCCAGTGACTCCAGCAGATATAATTATAGCAAAACACAGAGAAGAGGAAAAGTACATCAGAAAATGCATGACAAAATGGCATGACGGGACAACAGGAGATCTGCAATGGCCTAAAGAGGGAACCTTCAATAAAGAACATTGCAATGAAGTCAAAGAAATGCTCAGACATACTACTAAAGGAAAAAGCAGTAAGGAAAGAATGAAACTGGAGCATAAGTTAGACATCATTGAATGGTTTATAAAGGAAGGGAAAAGAAAAGAAAAGGCAAAGCCAACTGAAGAAAAAGAACAGGAAGTAAAGACATGTAAAGAAGAAGAAGCATGTGAAGAAAAGAGAAATGAGATAAGTATAGACGAGGAGAGACCACCACCATACACTGAGGAACACATGCAACGGAGGGCTAGGGGAATGTACCCAACACTAACGGAAAATAACAAAGGAACATGGGACTTTAAAGGGCAAGTAACGGGACATATTCAAATAGCGTCATGCAACCCTGAACTGACGCCATGTAACCCTGAACCGACGCCATGCAACCCTGAACTGACACCAAGCGACCCTGAACTGACACCATACAACCCCGAATGGGACTATCAACAAGCTGAAGGTAAAAAGCAGGAAGCGACAACCCTCAGACCCCACATAGAAAGAGAGAAAGGACAGGGTGGTAAAAAGATAAGAGATTCTTACCCGCTATCAAGAAAAGAGGAGCTAGAGCGAATGGAGAGACGAAGTGAGCAATTCCTGAAGAAGACCCAAATGCTCAAACCTACACGGCACCCCAAGCCTGACGAAGGAAAGAGGGAACAAGAAAGGCCCCTCACGAAGGAAAGGGAAATAGAAGACGAGGAGGACCTAGAAGAAGATGAATCGGAAGAAGAGGAAGAAACACTCGCAGATTCCTGGGCCCCCTACCCATCACCAGCGTCATCCAACTGGTCCGATTCAGATAAGGATGAAACAGGGTCCGAGGAAAAAGACGAAGTGACTGAAGAAGTTCAAGGCAAAGCAGTAAGAAGAAAAGTACAGGGGTTTATGTACATTGAACCCAGAGAAGATGCAGTGAAACGAACAGAAAGACAAGGCCGGATGAGCGCCCCAAGACGCAGCGATCGAAGACATACAAAAAGTAAGGAACAGACATACAGGAGTAGAAGTTGCCATGAAACTCCCCGTGTAACTGAAAAAAGAATCAGTGATAAAAGATCCATTGACAAAGCACTCAAGCAGGCAGAAGAAGGTATAGCCTTGTGTGAAGACCATCTGACTCAGTACACAAAGAGTGCCCTGAAAAAGACAGAGAGAGCACTGACAGACCCAAGGATGATAAGGAGATCTGCGCGTACAAAGCAGCCATCACGATGGTACGACGGCCCAGAATGGCAAGTGCCCACATATGAGAGAAAACCCAGACAACGAAAAGGTGATGAACTGTGTGCTAGTATGTCAGATACAGAAGATTACACCACCAAACAGTGCCCTCTTGTGATAAAGGGAGCCCAGCGCCAGTACGTGCCATGGTCCTTCATGGACATGACAGGCCTAGCTGGCCAACTGCCTGAGTTGTGCAATGGAGCACAGAAGTGGATAACTAAGTTTGAAGAAAAGACTACTGGATATTTGCTAGCAATTGGGGACGTAAAAGCTATCCTAGCACAAACGATTGGAAAAGTGAAAACCATGGAGATATTAGATGATGCTTGTCTGTTTGCCCTGAAAGGCCAAAACGCCGGAGATGGACTTGCATTTGGTGCATACAGAAACCAGATATGGAATGCTCTACGAAGAGCTTATCCTACAAAGATGGACCCAGGAAAACTGGAATCAGTGTCCCTTGGGGAGGACGAGAATACAGTAAAATTCATCAATAACTTTCAAACCAAGTGGAGAGAAGAAACAGGAGGATCATGGGACCAAACAGACACAAGTAAAAGCCTGTTCCGAATGATGCTGAAGAAATGCATGCCTCTGGAAGTCCAGGCAGCCCTAGAGGGAGTGGTGGGTTTGAACACACTACCCTGGGACACGTTCCAAGCCCACATTGTACACCATGTGGACCAATATCGAAAGAAAAGGAGGGAGAACAAGGAAGGAGCTGAATCAACCACAACCCAGCTGCACAAAATACAGCTGGGAGAGCTCTCAGCTGCCAAGAAGAAAGAAAAAGAAAAAGGCAAGATCCAAGCGGCTGTGATGGTGCCAGAAAATCAGACAACACCACCCCCTGCTGGGCCAGCACCGCAAGTACAGCAAATACCGCAAGTACAGCAAATACAGCAAGCACAGCAACCAGCAGCCCCTCCACCATATACATATCCTGGAAACCAGCAAGGACCAGCTCCACCAATGAGGTGGCAAGGACAAGGCCCTAGGCCCTATGGAGGCCGAGGTCAGAGGGGATCATATCAACAACAGTCCAGAAGACAAAGTGCCCCAGGACCGATGGGTCCAAGATCTCAAGACATGCAATGCTGGCAATGTGGAGGAATGGGACACCTCAGACGAAACTGCCCACAGCTGACAGGAGGGATGCCAATGGGACCCCAACCTCGAGGACCGTATGGAACAACGCAAGCACCTGCCGGGAACATGGGACCCCCTGGATCTTGGACACAGGGACAACCCCAAAACCAGTGGACAGGCCCCTGGATGGGACCTCAAAACTGGAATTGACGAGGCCCAGAGAAGCCAGAGGGGGAGCAGATGCAGTATGTCTCAACACTGCATCCACAACAAGAACCAACTGTCATGGTGTCTATAAATAATTCGCAACCAATTCCATTTATGATTGACACAGGTGCAACCTACTCATGTGTAGGACGCGAAGGCTCGAAGCTCCCCCTCTCAAGCAGTACGATAAAGACCACAGGCTTCTCGGGACTATCCCAAGTATTGCACTTTACAGAGCCCCAACTAATAACACTAGAAGACACTACTATAACGGCACCTTTACTCTTCTCACCGAGTACCCCAGTTAATCTACTTGGAAGAGATTTGTTGTGTAAACTAAAAGCAAAGATCCAATGTAATACTAAAGGACTATGTGTAACAATAGGACAGTTCCTGCAGACTGTCGAAAAGCAACACAACATGGACACAGTATACTGGTTACTCTGCACAGGCAGAGGAGCTTAACATGCGCAAGAATTATGGGAAGACTGGATAATTCAACGACGACCAGACTGCAGAAGAGTGACCTTGCCATTACACTGTACCATGTATTACGACACAGGAAGTCAAGATGAAGAATATGCACAGCTATGGACAGAAGTCATGGAAGACACAATCACCTATGTAGCACTAGGAGACATAATCGTAGGTGCTGCAGGGGCAGCCATCACTGTGCATCTAACTGAACAGATGGAACACTGGCATCAAGTGCCGAACACCGCACCCCACATCTCACTGTTAGTGGGAGAAGGAGCGCAGTCAAAAGACCTAGGACTAATGGTCAAACAGGCAGCAGAAGTGACTGAATGGGCACAAACCTCTAACCCCTCTGTACACATCTCACAAGATAAGAGATTCTTAAAAATTACTTTTTCAGGAACAGATAGAATGAGGGCAACGCATACAGAGATAGATGGGAACATACTGTTGTCAACACACCCTCAGAGGGGGACGTGTAACACCTCGTTATCATCGCACACACAAATGTCAGTAAGAATGTTAGGACAGGTAGAGAAAGGCGAAAGAATGTTAGAGGAAGAATTACTGAAAACAATACCGGATAAGCTATGGACAAGACATCCTACCGACATAGGGGTAGTTAGATCTGGAGGACAAGCCTTAATAAAAATAAGACCAAACGCGAAATTACCTTATCAAAGACAATACCCACTAACACCACAGGCCATAGCTGGGATAAAACCCACTATAGAAGGCTTATTAGAAGCTGGAGTATTGAAAACCACTAAGAGTCCTTGCAACACCCCTATCTTTCCCGTCAGGAAGCCCAACTCAGATAAATGGAGACTCGTACATGATTTACGAGCCATAAACCAGATAGTGGAAGCAGAGCTGCCTATAGTACCTGATCCTCACACTCTGTTGTCCAATATACCAGAAGACACGCAATGGTATACAGTCATAGACTTATGCTCGGCTTTCTTTAGCATTCCACTGCATCCAGCATCACAACACTTGTTTGCCTTCACTTACGAGGGACAACAATACACGTATAATCGTTTACCTCAAGGTTATTCGGAGTCGCCATCTATCTTCAATCGAGTGCTAATGCAAGACCTGGCGGCGATAAACATTAGGAGCACTTTGATCCAATACTGCGATGACCTTTTAATTTGCAGCCCAACCAGAGAACAGTGCGAGGCAGACTCACTCCAGGTGCTAACCGTATTAGCCGAAAAGGGCCACAAAGTAAGTAAGGAAAAGCTGCAATTCTGCAGACAAGAGGTGGAGTACTTAGGCAGAATACTGAAAGGAACATCTAAGCACATATCTCCCGAGCACGTAGAAGCAATATTAAAGGCCCCCAAGCCGCGTACTATAAAAGAAATGCTGTCCTTCTTAGGCATGGTAGGCTTTAGCAGAGATTGGATTTGTGATTTTGCATTAAAAACAGCACCCCTGAGGGCGCTAATTAAGGCAGTTGGACAAGCCAAAAATAGTGCACTACTAGAGTGGACATCTGAAGCATTTGAAGCCTTTGAACAGTTGAAAAAAGAACTCTGCACGGCACCTGCATTGGCTAGTCCAGAATATAATAAACCGTTTCACCTGTATGTCTCAGAGCGTGGCGGCTTTGCCACAGGGGTTCTGACTCAACAACAAGGGCCTAGTAAACAACCAATTGCCTACTACAGTACAGCACTTGATAACATTGAAAAAGGCATGCCACCCTGCTACCGAGGAGTGGCAGCTGCAGCATTTGCTTATCAAAAAGCAGCTAAAATAACTATGGGACACCCAGTTACGCTGTACACCACCCATGCACTGCACGCACTACTGACCAGTCCATCATTTGTAATCACAAATGCTAGAAGAACAGGATATGATGTAATACTATCTGTACCCGAGTTGACCATACGGAGGTGTCAGACGGTCAATCCAGCAGATCGTGTAATGACTCTAGCAGAAGGAGAACCGCATGACTGTCAGTTAGTATCTGCAGAACACTTAAAGACACGACAAGACCTAGAAAATCAACCTCTAACACATCCAGACTGTATATTCTTTGTAGATGGATCATGTTTCAGAGATGGAGACAGCAATAAAGCAGGTTATGCTGTAGTGACACCGACACTAGATGGAAAAACATTTAGAATAGCACAAGCGGAACAGGTGCCACAACCCTGTTCCGCTCAGCTAGCTGAGTTACTTGCTCTAACAATTGCGTGTAAACTAGCAGAAGGAAAGGCGTGTACCATATATACTGACTCAGCATATGCATACGGGATATGCCATTTGTATGGCCCCATATGGGCACAAAGAGGTTATAAAAGAGCAGATGGAACCTCAGTGGTACATGGAGAAGCAATAGCAGAACTACTAAGAGCAATCAAATTACCTTCAAAAATAGCCATAGTTAAATGTGCAGCACACAAAAAAGACGGTACATTTGTTAGTGAGGGAAATGAGGCAGCGGATGAAGCAGCAAAGAAAGCAGCGGTAAGGCGGGTAAATATGATGCCTGAATCAGCTGCACAAGGAGACCCCAATGCGCAAAGAGAACCCGATCCACAGGTAGAGCCTGAGCCGCAGGCAGAGGGAGGATTAAGCTCCAGTCCTAGCTCCAGCTCTAGTTCGGGATCTAGCTCAGGATCTAGCTCGAGCTCCAGCTCAAGCTCCAGCCCTGGCTCAGTCGCCAGCCCTGCTAGGCCTGAAGTAGACCCGGAAATAGAAGAAAGGATAATACTTAGGCCTGAAGATTACGCACCGCCCCCACCAGATTTAGCTTACCTAGCAGACATGCAGATGACAGCCTCAGGCGAAGAAATTCGAAAATGGGTCTCTAGGGGGGCAAAGAAAGATAACGATACCAATGTTTGGCGAAGCATGGATGGGCGATTCGTAGCGCCACAGAGCTTCCTTCTGACTTTAATAAGACAAGCCCATGGCGATGACCATGTAGCAAAAGGAGAGGTGATAAGGAGGATCCAAAAGACATGGTGGTCACCCTATTTAGGCCCTATGGTCCATCGAACGTTGTCTCAATTTTGTGACATATGTGCTAGATTCAACAATAGAAAGCATTTTACCTCACCTGTAGGGCACATTCCAGAGCCAGAGGGACCGTTTAGACACATAATGTGTGATTTTGTAGACATGGGTGAACCTAGATTCCAAGGGAAACGATACATCCTAGTGGTTGTTGACAGGTTCAGCAGATGGGTAGAAGCTGTAGCAACGGCTAAGGAAGATGCAACTGCTGTAGCAAAATTTCTATGCAGAGAGGTAATACCAAGATTTGGAATCCCAGACACCCTTAGCTCAGATAACGGAAAGCATTTTGCAAACAAAGTTATACAAAAGGTAACTCAATGGCTGAACATCAAACACCGATTCGGATGCGTTTACCATCCCCAATCCCAAGGGATGGTGGAAAGGGCGAATGGAGTACTTAAAATGAAACTAGCCAAGATTTGTGCAGAAACAAACATGAATTGGCTAGAAGCTCTGCCACTAGCTTTAATGTGCATGAGATCGCAGACTAACCGAAACACGCATTTAACACCGCTTGAAATGCTTACTGGCAGACCTATGTTGACGTCCTTTGTTCGAGGACCCTATAAGGGTCCATCGCTCGAACAACTACAAAGTGAACTTGATCATTATGTAAAACACTTATCTGAAATACACAAAGTTATTTTTCAACAGGTTAAGGGAGCTACGATACTTAACGACAACAGACAAAGACCAGTTAACGAGGCCGAGGAAGAAGCAGATGACAGGACAGTACTACCTGGTGACTGGGTGTTCATTCGAGTATTCAGAAGAAGGTGGAACCAAGCCAGAAGAGAAGGGCCATACAAAGTAGTATTGGCAACTCTGTTAAACCGCTGTAAAAGTACAAGGAAAAGACGTATGGTATCATCTGAACCACTGCTGCAAAGCACCAAACCCAGACCGGGTAAGAGACAGGTTTCCCCCAGAGGTCCCTGAAGACTCTCCAAGGGCCGGACCATCGGGACTACAGGCAGGCCCCCAGAGGACTCAGGAAACTGAAGAGAGACCTAGACGACAGGCACCAGACCCTTACGAACACACAGAAGGATTGCCGTGGACTGAACCAGAAGACCAGGGGCCAGAAGAACAAGAACAAGAAGAACAAGGCTATTGGCCAGAGTGGCCCCAAGATAATATAGGAGAGTGGGAAGCGGAACTCATCGAAGAAGAGGCTGCTGCAGAACAAGCCGGTCCAGCCCAAAGGACAAGAGCCCGTGGCAAACAACGACTAGAAAAACGTGCAAGAATCGAAGAAGCACGGCAACTGCTAGAACCCGACACTGGATCAGATAGTGATTAAAATAGTTAAAGCAACCCCCATAGTAACGTCATACCCAACGAAAAATACACCGAGACATATATTGTGTAGATTATTAGGCCACAGCCCTAGGTGTCGACTTTGTGATCCAGATGGAGAAACCATTCCATTACTACCCCCAAAATAAACTTAGAATTAGGCTTATAATCATAATACCCGTTCTACTGTCAGGTCTAATTGATGGCAAAGACCCTTTGAGTAATGGAGCCAGCACGGACTGGGATCTTGATGAAAGACAAATGCGTTGCGTATTAGCCTCAATAACTAGGGCAAGGAGGACAGCTGGAATGCCCGGCATAGACAGAACAGGAACCTGGACAGCAAGGTTCCAAATAAAGGTGGACAGGACGCAAAACTCGGATGAACAAATACGCATTCACATAGAGTTAGATAAGAAAAACAAAATGGAGCATATGTCCAGGACAGAAGGAGCGATTGAAGCAAAGCCACTGTCTAACAACTGGTGTGCATTCAATAAATCAGCAGAAGGAAAGATACGAGGAGCATGCTTAATTCTGACGAATTGGCAGGGATGCTACGCAAAAGCAGATAAACGGGTTAGGATTTCAGACAACGAATCGACGACATATGTGACGATTATCCCACAAATGACAAAGAAGCCACCCGAGAACTTACCGGAGACTGATATAACATGGAAAAATTATATGTTCTTCCAATGGCTAAAATTCACTGCAGACTCACTAACCTCAAGAGACTGCATAGTGTGTCACGATAGAAGTAACAAACCCCTACATGTGGTTCCCATTCAGGGCACGAAGGAATGTACAGACAACCCAGCATACAGTACGTCAGAATTATGCCCTATCAGATGTCTTTTGCACTCAGCTGCAATACACTATGGCCCAGAATGGATGCAGAATACAAGCAAGTGTACCTATCAGCCAGTGACCACGTTGGATGCCGTCCAGTGAGAGATAACACCAATTCAACAAACCTATCCTCTATGTATCTGTTCGAATGGGACAGAAGAAATAGGAGATCTATCCTCAAGCTGCAATGAGACACAACCGGCATCAGGTTTCTCCATAGAAATGCGCCATGTCTGTGACAGCAAGACCGACAACATAGCCTGCAGTGAAATGGTAAAGATACGACAACCCAACTTGACTGCGGGTACCACAGCCTTGGCAGACATCTTCTGGTACTGTGATGGAACTACAGTCAGACAAACACTACCAAACAATTGGGGAGGATGCTGCGCTCCTGTACTACTAGGAGGAGACTTAGTGGTGGTAGGCTTACGTCATGAAAAAGACCTCCGAGACACACGAGACACAAAGTTCACGGAGAAAATTGGCCAAGAAGAATTGAGAGTGTGGGACGAGTTTGACAGAGAAGGAGGAATAAGAGTGACATGGGATGGCATTCCAGTAGGTGTACCTACCGAACATGAGGTCATAAACAGGGTGGCAGGAGGATTTATGACCTTCTTCCTTCCATGGGGACAGATCGCTAAAAACGCAAGATGGATTAATCTGTTATGGTATAATCAACAAAGATTCTGGAACCACACACTAAACGTTCTAGGATTGGTACAAGAACAGTTAGACAGGACAACACTAATGACTATGCAAAACAGATTCGTCCTAGACACAATGCTAGCACCTCAACGAGGCGTATGTGCCTTGATTGGGGAAGAATGCTGCACGTACATTCCTAGACACACTGGACCAGAGGGTAACATAACCAAAATTTTAAAAGCTATGCGAAAGTTGAGAGATGAGCATGTCAGAGTCACCCAGGAAACTCAGAAGACTACAGCATGGACTTCCTGGTTTGACTGGCTCAACCCTTCTAGCTGGTATGGACTACTACTAAAAATGGGAACAGTTGTCCTGATTGTGCTAGGTACTTTACTCATCCTATCGTGCTGTGTCATTCCACTAGCAAAAGCAAGCATTAGAAAAATGGTAGGACAGTATACTGTTCTTGTGGAATATGACAGGCAAACGGTTTATGTCGAAAACGATGAAGATGATTCAATCTACATGCAAATGAACGATCACTGATCAATCGGCTGCATCATGAACTATATCCTTGATGATCATATGTATACTGAAATTGTTCAGAAAACATGCTTTATCTTGCACACTCTGAATCAGTCCTTTGCACCACCTGACGCATGATCAGTAGTTATATAACGATAGAAAATGGACCTAGTTCCAGTAGAGTGTGTTGTTGTTCTGCTATGCATATATGTGTTACAGAATGGACCCTGTAGAACCTGCACCAGAGGGGGAAGCAAGGCCGTGGCCACAGTGGAAAATCTCCTGCACCATCTGCACCGAGATCTGGAGGCAGACTACAGCACGGACTCCCACGAAACGATGGGACGCCTTACGACATGATCTGGTCAACTGGTACCCACACTACCCATCATGGCCTACTAGGTTCATCACCATGGCAGATGTAGTGACTCAGGACCTCAAATGGGTCACGTCGAGGAAACAGGACACGGTCTTCCTTGATAAGGACCGAGGACTTCTCCTGGAAACGACATCGTACCAACTAGGGAGATACCTTGAGTTTGGCCGCTGCACGACTGCCAATGGTGAGGAGCACGGGGAAAGGTATGGTCCTTGTGGAACACTTGAATTCGAACGCGTCTATCTAAGAGCATCGAAGGTCATCATAAAGGTGCGATTGGGAGAAGACATTTTGTGGACAGATACTCCCAGCATTGCACAGCGAGCATTGGACGCCTTGTCCACACCAGGACACTGGTTAGATCCTCTTTGTCGGAACGCGGACAGACCATATTTTATGCCGCTTTCATTCCTCTTGCATTGCACGGACTTGTATATTCTTGACTACTCTGAGGAGGACCGCAAACTAATGATGGACGAAGGAAGTGAAAACTTAGACACTTTGTCTTTGTTCTATAGGGACCCTAACTCACTGTTTGATTGGTCTTGATGATTTCCATTGATCCATGTATACGCATGACTATATACATATATATACAAGGGATGAGTTCAGGTGACGAATGCACTGTCGAGCACAAACAAGCTGGCAAGGTGTGGAATTTTTTCCCTTTTGAATTGGCTAAACTTGAGGGTTTTTCGCCCACCTCTGAACTCATTATAAGCACCCGCTATGTACTCAATATTTACCCTTTCTATACTTGTTTATTAGTCCTTATTACCTCACCATGTGTATCCGATGTATGATCCTGATTGGGTGTAGGCCTTTGGCTGAGGGGGTAATATGTAAGTGAAAGTGGGGGTAATATGGGTAATATGTAAGTGAAAGTGGGGGTAATATGTAAGTGAAAGTAAAACACGTATAATCACCATTATAACGTATAATCCCATATATATATAACATATAATACCCATATATAATATGACGTACAACGTATAACATGATAACCATATAATGTGACTATAATGGACCCATAATCACCATTTATTTTTCTTTGATGTATTATTCTTTACCTATGTCTTACAGAGTTACTTCCATTGTGCGACTTAAAAGTCGCAGAGGGGGAAATATGTAAGCATATTTTAATCAAATATGTATGCATGTTTTAATCAACTTATATTCATGTAAGCATGTTTTAATTATTATACATTTGTGCAGGCAGAAATATAAAAGGCCTATAAGTATACCAGTATAGCAGAGAGACAGGACAGGAGCAAGTCAGAAACAGTGGTACCAGGAGCTTGGGAAATACCTAAAAACTGCCCATGCAGATAAACAGAAACCAAGGCAATAAGAAAAAACATAGAAAAAACAGCAAAGACCAGGCCATAGAAAAACAGAACAATGAGAGAAGTTAGTAAAGGGCACAGTAACCTATGTAATAAATTATGTCCTCGAAACCAAACTTAAAAGGAGCAGGAATTTCCCTAGAACATAGGTGTAAGGCACCACGGGCACAGGCCGGTACGAACAAACAAAGAGCAGGAAAAAATCAGAGACACAGAGCCAGTCTTGTGAATAATATAGTTTAATAAGAGTAGATACAGAATAAAAATGTGTATCTACATGGTAGTAATATAAAAATACAGAGTATAAAAGCCCAACGTATAATACAAAATCATAAGGGGCCAGGGTGAAGTATCAACAAAAATAAAGTTACATATCAAACCTTCTTTGAGCTAAAACAACACCAATAGGAAGGTCAGTGAGAGGAATAAAAGCAGAAATGCCACGATTTAACAATGGAACAGGTGCTTGAGGAAAATCTGTTTGAGTACCAACAGTAGCTGTCTCGTTAGTTTGTGTACTAACAGACACTTTAAAATCAGTTTGGGTACCAATACTTACATACCCTCTAGGCTTCCTGACAGATGGAGCCGGAGTACTAGACTCTGGCCTTACTGGCTGAAAAGAACAGTGAGGACTCTCAAAATCCAAACGCCGTCTTTTAGAAGGACCAGGTTTGGAATCATCTTTCCTAACATAGGTAAATCCTTTGTCACGTAGATAATGCATTAAAGAACCAGACAACTCAGAATCAGTTCGGACAGGACTCACGGAGGCCTGTTCCATAACAGGTTCAGTCGGGTTGTAGTCCTCAGAAGGAACACGATCTGGACTGCCTTGGCTGTCTGAATCATCCGAAGGGATAAAATCATCAATGGAGAAGTCGTGGTTAGCTATAAAAAAGAACAAAATACATGAGAAACATTGAAACAGGTAAAATAAGGTAAATAAGTAAAATAAAATAGTGCAAAGGAGATGCTTACCCATGGCTGGTCTCTTGAGAAATGAAGAACAAACCAAAGAAAAACGAGAAAAAAGCCTTGAAAACAAGCACCACCCTATATTTTTTATAAGAAAGATACGAAAAGTGAAAAGATAATAGAAAATAAATATTAAAGAAAACGATTTATAATGGGAAATTAATAAACGTAGGAGGAGTCAGATAAGCGCAGGGAGGAGTCAGATAAGCGCAGGGAGGAGTCAGATAAGCGCAGGGAGGAGTAAAAAAATAAAGAAATGTAATTATAATGGAAATATTAATTGACATAAACTGGATTATAATGGAATAAAAATTCTGATAAGGTCAAACGAGGTGAAGGTACAGGGGAGGAGACTGGAGATCCCCCCTCTCAGAAAACTGTATAAAAGAAGCATGATTTTGACTGAGAAAGTAGTCTGATTTTGGCATTGCTTGTGATCTGATCTAAAGCATTGCTAATCCGGCTCACCTGGGTTCTTATTGCTGCAATAAAAGCCTGACTTACTTCATCCAGCTCTGCGTGGCGTAAACTTCTTTGATTCTTCTTTAATTCTATTTGTTTATGATTTGTTAACTGATTGATATTTTAAACTAACAGCAACATCAACAGGTGGAAGAATTATCTCCCACAAAATGAACCTTTCATCAACAGTGCGCGCACAGGGAGGCTGGATCACGTTAGCTGTAATAAGAAAAAAAAACAGCATAAAAACAGATTATTGGTTTTCGAGTTGAATTCTGGATTCTAGATTCTAAAGTTGACATTGTTACCTTTTTTAATCCTTGGAATAGAAGAACTTGAGATTTTCCTTATGATATCGTAAATTGCATTGTTTTAAATCAGTCTATACACAATATTATCTGGTATTTTTATATTTAAAAAAACGGGTATGGGGGCTATCTTGGTTTAAGAATCTCCGTGCCTGGTTTAGGTTTAGTATTCAGTGCGCATCTGTTCTATTACAACTATCATAACACTCAAATACCTTTTATTGGGGGTTAAGTGACTGATGTGCCTACCATTTTTCAGCTAAGCCTTTGTTTCACTGAAAACGACCGCGACACCCCTCTCTCTCTCTCACACACACACAGAGCTGACTAAATCATTAGCACGTCCCTCCCCAAAACAGCCATTTACTTTCTATCCCTTTACTTACATCTGAACTGAGTCGTTTGGGTAACATGGGTCGAGCCCGTTACAAATCATAACAGCATACTGCATTTCATTCTTATAATAACGCAAAAACACAAGCGGGGCTGAATGACCGACATCTGCTGACGCAGTAGAATGTCCTAACACTGTTTTAATTTTATGGTCATTTATTTCAGTTAATAAATCTACTATAAATTTAAAGAACACAAGAAATAAGATGACACAAATCCCTACACGCTTCTTTTCTAATTACAAGTGATAAAATCTACTGTAAAGGCTCACTGTGTTACATTTATTGTGCTTAAATTTGATCCAAATAAGATTTGATGTAATTTGAATTCTAGAACAGTGGCAGCTGGAGAACCTAAAACAGATTATTTTTTATAATCTAAATAAAAATGCTTTTTTAAACGTGGGCTGTTGTTTTTACTTGCAATATTTGTTAATTTAATTTAAATGGGGTTTGGTCTCTGGAATGTTGAGCATCATGATCCTCTTCTTTACTTTCCTATGTAGAATCAGCGCTTAATCGCACGCATAAAGTTTTGTAAATTCGTTTAATAGTAAATAATGACCCCCGTTGCGCTGTACCTCCGCTGGGAAAACCTTATAAAATACAAGTTTAGGACAATTATGATGATCTGCCACGGCGTGTGCCTGTGATGGGTGTGCGCCCAAATCTACTATCGCTACTCGCTCACTTCGTAGGCTCCCTGAATAGACGGCAAAGGGACGGAGCCGCCTATTCGTGCCGGCTGGCGATAATTAACGTTAATATGATCTCAGGCTTGCTCCGCATTATAAATGCAAGGCGCGGAGGTTTGTCCGATGTCTGGGAGGTACGTGATGTATTAGAGAATATGAAAGAAGCATGTCAGTGGGGCGATGTGACGCGTCCCAGGGACTTTAAACAAGGACACTAGAATTCTGCCCTTTGATCTCCGCGCTGAGGACAGCGCAAGAAAGAGCTGCGCGAGCACCCGCGGTACCTTCACTCCCGCACCGTGCCCGCCTTCGCAGCCCCGCTGCCGAAGAGGAAAAGGCTGTGAGGACATTTATGTTAGGTTTTTGCGTCAGCGAGGACTCGCGCCGTCACGAGGGAGCGTGCAGGAGCACTGCCTCCGCGTGCTCAGTTCTGCCACTCCGCGCACCAACACTTGTCAGCTGTGTGCCCGCATGCCAGTGTGGCACAGCCCCCGGAACTGCACATGCACAACCTTTATCCCTTTCTTTCCTTTTTCCCTCCTTCAACACTTTCCTTCACCATTTTACCTAAATAAATTAGCCTTTTCCCCGTAAGACCTCGCCTCGTGTCCGTGCTTTATGGTGTCACCCGTGCAACATGGGTCGCACCCGTTACAGATCATAACAGTCTACTGCATTTCATTGTTATAATAACGCAAAAAAACAAGCGGGGCTGAATGACCAACATCAGGTGACGCAGTAGAACGTCCTGACAATGTTATAATTTTATGGTCATTTATTTTAGTTAATAAATCTACTATAAATTTAAAGAACACAAGATATAATATGACACAAAACCCTACACGTGTCTTTTCTAATTACACGTGATAAAATCTAAAGGCTCACTGTATTAACATTTATTTTGTTTAAATTTGATCCTAATAAGATTTAATTTAATTTAATTTGAATTCTACATTTGTACTGTCATTTTAGTTCTGTGATTATGAATTTGTTTAACTACAATGTTTTACTTGATTTTATCTGCTACTACGTGCAGTTCTAAAACTCCGTGTCTCATTAATCCAGCAGAGAATGAACTAAGGCATGAGGTGTCAGTCTGTAGTTATATAGCGCCACTCAGCGGTAAAAGCCAGCAAACGCACAAAGCCAAACGGTACCGCCGAGCGCCGCGACGGTAGAACCTTCATTCCGATTAAGTAACCACTGTAGGTGTAGTGGAGTAATAGAAAACCAACAGACCCAACAGTCATGACTTGCATGAACCTGATTCTGTGTAATTTAATCATTAATTAAACTGGGCATGTTCAAAATAATAGCAGTGTGGAGTTCAATTAAAGAGGTAAATGATTCTGTGAAAAACGTCTCGCGTTACTTTGCTGTAACCCTGTTCCCTGAAAAGGCGGAAACGAGATGCTGCATGAAAACGCTGTGTTGCCGGTTGTGAAGCATGTGTGTATCAAACACGCCAAATTTTGGCATATATAACCTCGGTCAGGTGACGTCATCTAATGAAGCGCACCTGCAGGTTATAAATAGGAGTGAACCGGTAACATTCCTCAGATCAATTTTGCCTGAAAAGGACGTCCAGTCACGCAGGCAGTGCGGCATTGGAGCGCAGCATCTTGTTCCCGCCTTTTCAGGGAACAGTGTAACAGCAAAGTAACCCGAGACGTTCTCTTTCAAAGGCTACACTCGATGCTGCGTGAGAACGCTATGGGAACGAGAACACCAACGCCGTCGCACTGCAAGTGTCTGGACCCCAAGGTTGTGAAGCGTGTGCGCACAAAGGCCGAGGAGGTCTCAGAACTTTCTCTGGGAGGCTGACTCAAGGACGTGTGAGCTTAAAGTAGCATGAACATCAAGACTATAGAATCTCACAAACGTGTGTGGAGAGCATCAACCTGCCACATGACACACTTGCTGCAGGGGAAACCCACTTGCCAGCACAATAGATGAGGCAATCCCCCTGGTCGGATGAGCCCTGACTTCATCGAGGCAAAGTGAGACCATGCGCCTTGTGGGCTAGGGCAATAGCATCTCTCACCGATGTGATGAAAAAAGGCTGCTCTGACAGGTGAAACCTATCCTCCTCCAAAGCTGTAAAAGGCGGAGGACAATATGCTTCGAGGAAAGCTGGGTGCATGGTCAAGAATGAAAATAGTTCAGGTTAGCTCTGACTAGCCCAGGGGCAAGGTCTAGGCAGGAAGGGAAACCTGCAGATCTCCAAAAGTGATTATAAGAAAAACCATCTTGAGGGTCAGAAGCTGACTCTAGTGGTTTGGAAGGGGTGTCAGCCAGACTCCATCCGTCAGAACATGACAAGCCGAAATAGTGGCTACGTACATTCCGAGGGTACTAAGGCATTGGCTTGAGGAACTTCTTGCAGAACTCCAGCACTGAAACAATTCGGCAGTGGACTGGGTCTACATGTTCCGCCATGCACCACTTTCAACTACCCTCTCCTTGAGGGCATACGTTCTTCTAGTGCATTGAAGGTACCAGGGCTCCCAACTCCATATGCCCTGGAGTGTAAATCGCCTTGAGGGACACAAACTCGTCCTGCAGAAACTGGTGTGCAAGCTTATTGAAGCGGCGCAGCACAGTGCGCTCTGGCGATTATGAGCCAAAATGTACATCGCCCTGAGGGACAGGGACTCACCCTGTGCCCAAAGCAGAAACTGGTGCGCTAGCCCATTCAAGCGGCGCGAGCACAGTTTGCCCCGGCAATTATGTACGAGACTACCCTAGTGTCATCCACTCGCACTAGGGCATGGTAGCCTCTCAACTGCTGGAGGAAGTGTTTCAGGGCCAAAATAAAGCCAACAGTTCAGGGCAATTGATGTGCCACGTGAGAAGATGGCCTCTCCAGCTCCCTTGGGCTGGACGGTCATTTAAGACCAGAACCCAGACTGTGAGGGAAACGTCTGTCGTTAGCATCTGCAACGACAAAAAGACGCACGTAGAGTGAAACCCAAAGTCAAAAACCGGGGTCTAAACCACATAGAAAGGGTACGAAGCCCTTGGCGCGTAACCCTTATTTGCCTTTGGGGATTGGCCCTGAGTACAATTCCCTTGCTTTTAGCCACAACTGAAATGCTCTCATGTGCAGAGGCCCAAAGGTATCACCGTAGACACAGCTGCCATGAGACCTAAAGATCTCTGAAAGTGATGAACAGTCACTTTCTGGCCTAGGTTGGTTTCCTCCAGGGTGTTGGAATGGATTCGACACGCGCAGGAGACCCCTGTGCCTGCATTGCGATCAAATCCTAGGTGACACCCAAAATGTTGTGTTCTGAGCAGGAAAGAAAAGGTTTTATGGCGTTGAGTCTCAATCCTAGGAACGGAGATGAGCTAGGACGACAGCCCGATGTCGAAGCGCTAGCTCCAGAGACTGAGCCAGCATAGCTAGTTGTCTAATGTGCGGGTTAGCTAGACCAAATAGAAGGACTTGATACTGGTAAGCTTCGCCCCCGAAAGCGAACCTCAGGAACTTCCTGTGTTGTGGCAATATTTCCGTGTGAAATATATGTGTCCTTCAGATCAATTGTCACTACCAATCCTTTGGTTGGATTGAGAGCAATCACTTTGACAGTCAACATTTTGAACCTGCCTTATTTTTGGATAGCGGTTCAGCCCGCGAAGATCCAAAATCGGACGCAGCCCCCCGTTTCTCTTGGGAACCAAGAAAAACCGACTGTAGTAGCCTGACTCTCTGCCTGGTAGGGGACTATTTTCTATGGCCCTTATTCCCAGGAACGTCTTGTAACTCCATAGTCAGCAGATGCGCCCTTTCCGGTTTGACGGAAGTGGAGACCACGCCGTTGAAACGCGGGGAGGGGCCATGTGAGAACTGGATCCTGTAGCTCTCACTACAGTGCTTAGCACCCAAGGAGATATACTTGGCAGTAGCTTCTGTTACACTTTTAAGAATGAGATGGCGCTCGTCCTTGGGCAACACATTTATTTCCACTTTCATCTGAACCATGGTATTTTAAGCATTTGTTCCCTATTTTTGTACCTGCTAAAAGTTACGACCTGTTACCCAAATTATCAATGCCATTGTTTGCAGATTTAGGCGCGAGCACTCTCAATTAACACTAAGTTCAATCATTTTAATACTACTCTGATACCAACTACAGTTGCATGAACAAATAATACCGTTGTGCATTACTTAAAGATTAATCAGCTTACCTGTAAAAATAGTTATATGAAAACACTTTTAAACCCGGAGCACTCTCTTTCATGTGTACACCTGCACTCACTCATTACATGCTGAACGCTAACACTCTACATGCCCCTCCCCGGGGGGAGCCACCCCCATGCTCCTAAAGGAGACCGTACGCAGGTCCGACTTCTTTGAGGCTGATTGCAAAAAGTGGCGCACCGCACCCCAGTCTTACAAGGGGGTGCCCGGCTCATAACGCTCTATTCCTGCGCTTCGCGCCTCGCGAGAGTCAGACCCGGTTGGGGCTGGGTGGCCGACAGTCCCGAACCTTGAGCATCCAGGGGAAGGACTTTCCGAAGGATTGTTCATATGATTTCGCCTCCCAAACCTAGTGACGACGTTAACAGCATCGCCAAACAGGCCAGAGGGCGAGATGGGGCATCAAGGAGGAATGCATGATCCTTATCCTTGATTCCCCCGTGAGATTTAGCCACAGGTAACTCTTGCAGAACACCATCGCAGCCATAAAAACAGCAGATAGCACGGACCGTCTGCTTTGTTGCACGAAGAGATAGGTCTGTGGCTCAGCGTAATCCCAGGAATGATGTTGTAGAGCCCCGCCAATGCTCAAGTCTTTCAGCAGGTCAGCCTGGTAAGCCCGCAAAACTGCCATGGTGTGCAGTGAAGCACCAGCCTGATCAGCTGCCTGAAAGCTCTTCCCCCCCAGGGAAGATGTCAGTCTACACGGCTTGGTGGGGAATGTATGCTTTTTTTTTTCAGGGAGGATGATGTCCCAGGAGAGAGATAGCCCAAGCATCTCTTCTATCTAGCGGAGATAGTAGCGGAGCAGCTATGCTCATATCTACATAGAAATGACATACATGAACTGTATCAGTCAGGATTTAGGCCTCATCACAGTACAGAGACAGCACTCGTTAAAGTAGTAAATGACATCCTATTGGCCTCTGATCAGGGTTGTGTAACTATGCTTGTATTACTCGACCTAAGTGCAGCTTTTGACACCGTTGATCACGCTATTCTTCTTCACAGATTAGAAAATGTAGTAGGAATTAAGGGTACAGCCCTCTCCTGATCCTATCTGACCCATCGTTATCAGTATGTAGACTTAAATGGTAATTATTCTGCATGTTCTCTAGTGGAGTTTGGCATTCCGCAGGGTTCAGTTTTAGCTCCACTGCTTTTTTCCCTTTACATGCTTCCTCTGGGCAACATAATCCGTAAGCATGGTATTAGTTTTCATTGTTATGCTGACGATACACAGTTATATGTCTCAGCAAAACCTGATGAGAAAAAACAGCTTACTAAAATTGAGCAATGTGTGCAGGACATAAAAAATTAGATGCTAATTAACTTTCTTCTGCTAAATCCTGATTAGACAGAAGTTCTAGTCATAGGACCGCATACAGCTAGGAGTAACATTTTAGATCACACCGTAACTTTAGATGGCCTTTATGTTCCATCAAATGCAACAGTGAAAGACCTTGGTGTGATTATTGATTCCAGCCTTTCATTTGAAGCTCATGTAGATAATATTACCAGGATAGCATTCTTTCACCTCAGAAATATTGCCAGAATAAGAAATGTATTGTCACTAAATGATGCAGAAAAACTAGTTCATGCTTTAATCACCTCTAGGTTGGACTATTGTAATGCCTTACTGTTTGGTTGTTCAGCTAGATGCATAAATAAGCTTCAGCTAGTCCAGAATGCAGCAGCGAGAGTCCTCACTAGAACCAGAAGATATGAGCACATCACCCCTATCTTATCTTTACTGCATTGGCTCCCTGTGAAATTTCGCATTGATTTTAAAATACTACTCTTGACATATAAAGCATTAAATGGTCTCGCGCCGCAGTACCTGAGTACCTGCTAGTGTCTTACAATCCGCCACGCCTACTTCGATCAAAGGATGCAGGCTGCTTGTCAGTAGCGCGTATTATGAAAACTACAGCTGGGGGCAGAGCTTTTTCTTACATAGCCCCAAAGTTATGGAATAGTCTTCCAATTAATGTTCGGGTCTCAGACACAGTCTCAGTGTTTAAGTCCAGGCTAAAAACCTATTTATTTAGCCAAGCATTTTTATAAATAGATTTGCCATAGGTAAAGGAGCAGATCTGGGGGACTCATGGACGTAGAGTATTATGGTGAACTGGTATGTTTGGATGCTGTCTTCCTCACTCTCATTGATCACTCAGGTTTGCTGACGGTGAGGTGATTGTTTGCTTTACTTGTCAGGAAGCCCTCATGTTTGTGTTTCCTTCTGGCTCTCCCTTTTAGTTATGCTGTCATAACTAGTCCTGCTGGAGTCTCTGCTTGCACTCTACAGTTAATATACATTCACATTATACATTGTGTGACTGTGACCATACCTAACTGCCATCTCTCCTCTTCTTCTCTTCCCCCCCTCTTTCTCTTTCCTCACTCCTCCTGTCTCCCCCTGTCTCCCCCTTTCACTCTTTCTCTCTCTCTGTCGAGCTACACATGTCATTCCCGAGCTGCCAGTGATCCAGACTCCCTCTGCCCTCCGGACCTGTCTGACCCATCCTGGTGCCCCGCTTCTGGCTGAAGATCTCGTCACATGGATGCCCCGTGTGTCTCTCTGGGATGCGTCTGGTGTCTGGGGATGATTCTCTCTAGCTAGAAAATGGTTCTGGCCTTGACTGGTGTTGGCAACTGTTTCTCTGGGGACTTGACAGTTCGATAGTTCAGAAATGGAACTTCTTACAAGTCTACCTGGGTCTTCAATAACTACCTGGACTCCATATTAACATCAATTAACATCAGCTATTATGGCTGAACTGCCTCCCACCCTACACACTGTATAAATGCAGATCATTTACTGCTTTCTGTTTTACCCAAATGAGGATGGGTTCCCTGTTGAGTCTGGTTCCTCTCAAGGTTTCTTCCTATTACCATCTCAGGGAGTTTTTCCTTGCCACTGTCGCCCTCGGCTCAAACTGACCATTTTGATTCATACAAATTCACATTTCATACAAACTTAAATAATTCTTTTGACTGTGTAAAGCTGCTTTGCGGCAATGAAAATTGCTAAAAGTGCTATACAAATAAAATTGAATTGAATTGAATTGAAAATCAAAGATGATGGCACGAAAACACGGGATGAATAAGGCTATTCCATGAAAGAGTTAACTCGTCATGAAAGTTGCCAAGAAAGAAGGGAGAGAGTGCCATTTAGCCATTTAGCCATTTTATTTTTTATTTGAGCACTTGGGGAAATCCCACTTTCCGCGGCAAAATACGAAACGCGATTGCTCGATCGCATGCGTTACTTACCTGCGGAAGCAAGAGTGTGTCTTTCCTATCCAATCACAAAAAGCGCTGAAGCGCACTTGACAATTGGACGGAAACTTCCTGATCCGGCGAGGACGCGAGAGAAAGGGGGATTCCTGTTTCGTGCACGTCTGCCAGATTGCACTGTTTAACCCAGGAATGCGCCGAAACAACGGTGTGGAAATTGCACTCCGAAAGAGCGGAGGGACGGATCTCCTAACAAACTCCACCATATCAGTGAGTTAATACTTTTAAATTCGCTTGCACACATCAAACACAAACACAATAATCGATCCTTTGAAGACAAAAAGATGACGAATGTTTCTAGGTTTCTAGGTTCACTCCTATTTATAACCTGCAGGTGCGCTTCATCAGATGATGTCACCTGACTGAGGGTATATATGCCAAAATTTGGCGTGTTTGATACACACATGCTTCACAACCGGCAACACAGAAAGATTTTCCCATAGCGTTTTCACGCAGCATCGAGTGTAGCCTTTGAAAGGGAACAGGTGACAAACAAGTTCCCCTTATTTTAGGATAAATGCAGAAAAGGTTGTCCTGTGCATTTCTCTCTAAAAATCAGAGGAAAATGGGTCGTTTCAGACATTGTTCAGAATAACAGCGTACTTTGATTCAAAAGTTGATTAGAGATGGAAAACATACAAAGAAGTGCAGACAATTATGAGCTGCTCTGCTAAAGTGATATCAAATGCTTTAAAATGGAGACCTAAACCAGAAAGACGTGGAAGAAAACGGAAAACTACCATTTGAACGGATCGAAGAATAACAAAATTGACTCAAAGAACATCTAAAGTTACCTGTTAGCCGTCTTCTAATAGTAACAGTACTATGTGACGTCAAGCTATCAGCAAGAAGCCCCCGCAAAGTCCCATTGTTAAAAAAAAGCAACATGCGCTGAAGAGGTTAGAGTTTACCAAAGAACACATTGACTGGCTTCAAGAGAAATGGTGCAATATTTTGTGGACAGATGAAACCAAGATTGTCCTTTTTCTGAACACTGAATTCAAGCCACAGTACACTGTGAAGACAGTGAAGCATAGAGGCACAAGCATCATGATATGGGGAAGCTTCTCGTACTATGATGTTGGGCCTATTTATTACTTTTCAGGGATCATGGATCAATTTGTGTACATCAGAATACTTAAAGCGGTCATGTTGCCTCATGCCGAAAAGGAAATGCCCTTGAAATGGGTGTTTCAACAAGACAACGACCCCAAACACACCAGTAAGCGAGCAGCATCTTGGTTCCAGACCAACAAGATTGACGGTATAGAGTGGCCAGCCCAATCCCCATACCCTAATCTAATAGAAAACGTGTGGCCTGACATTAAAAATGCTGTTTCTGAGGCAAAACAAAGAAATGCAGAGGATTTGTGGCGTGTAGTACAATTGTCACAGATGTAAAGCAGTTTTTAGAAAGCAGATTATACAACTAAATATTAGTTCAGAAATGCACAAGAAAGATTAAACTTCAAGCATTTTTGTTTAAATGGTAAATTCATCACTTTGTGAAAATGAATGATGACACTGCTATTTTTTTGAACAGGTTAATATTTGCTTTTCTTCACTTTCTCTAAACTAATAATACATTCAGCACTTTTTTTTCATGGTGCGATTTAGAATAGAATGTGCAGGGGGTCCAATACATTTGTGTGATTTAAATTAAATGTTATTATATGGATATGGAGCTTTATTCCCTTTTTTTCAACACACTGCTATTATTTTGAACACAACTGTAAGTAGTCAAATTAATTCACCTTTTATGTTTTTAAGAATCAACAGACCATCAAACTGCTGCAGCAGAAAAAAGGGGAGCTCCGGAATCAGGTAACTTTACTTAATTTACAATAACTTCTTTAAAATTCAGTTTAATTTGGCAGTAAAACTTTTATTAACAGTAAACTTTCTATTATATGCACAGGACAGGAATTTACACTCAATTTTGTGTCAGTAAACATACAAAATATTTCACTATTAAAAATAATGATTTGAGGATGAAACAGATGTGAGAATTTTCCACAAATCTTTATGGACTTTTATCCAACACTACACCAATACAGAAGTAGTTCCAGTTGCTTTACACTTTTCTGAAGGTTTTGTGGAATCCATATGTAGCCCACAAGGTGGCGCTGTCATGTTCAATACAGTACAGGGTCTTCTTTGTCTTTCGGCTGTTCCCTTTCAGGGGTCGCCACAGCGAATCATCTGCCTCCATCTAACCCTATCCTCTGCATCCTCTTCTCTCACACCAACTAACTTCATGTCCTCTCTTACTGCATCCATAAATCTCCTCTTTGGTCTTCCTCTAGACCTCCTGCCTGGCAGTTCCAACCTCAGCATCTTTCTACCGATATATTCACAATCTCTCCTCTGAACATGCCCAAACCACCTCAATCTGGCCTCTCTGACTTTATCTCCAAAACATCTAACGTGGGTTGTCCCTCTGATAAACTCATTCTTAATCCTATCCATCCTTGTCACTCCCAAAGAGAACCTCAACATCTTCAGCTCTGCTACCTCCAACTCTTCCTGCTGTCTTTTCTTCAGTGCCACTGTCTCTAAGCCGTAGAGCATCGCTGGTCTCACCACTGTCCTGTACACCTTTCCTTTCATTCTCGCTGATACTCTTTTATCGCACAACACACCTGACACTTTTCTCCACCCATTCCAACCTGCCTGTACCCGCCTCTTCACCTCCTTTCCACACTCTCCGTTGCTCTGGACCGTTGACCCCAAGTACTTAAAATCCTGCACCTTCTTTACCTCTGCTCCCTGTAGCCTCACCGATCCTCCTGAGTCCCTCTCATTTACACACATGTATTCCGTCTTACTGCGGCTAACCTTCATTCCTCTGCTTTCCAGAGCATACCTCCACCTCTCCAAATGTTCCTCCACCTGTTCCCTGCTCTCGCTACAGAGCACAATGTCATCTGCAAACATCATAGTCCATGGGGACTCCTGTCTTACCTCATCTGTCATCCTGTCCATCACCAGAGCAAACAAAAAGGGGCTTAGAGCTGATCCTTGATGCAGACCCACCTCCACCTTAAACTCTTCTGTCACACCTACAGCACATCTTACCACTGTCTTACAGCTCTCATACATGTCCTGCACCACTCTAACATACTTCTCTGCCACTCCAGACTTCCTCATACAATACCACAGCTCCTCTCTTGGCACCCTGTCATACACTTTCTCTAAATCTCTTGGCACCCTGTATCTCTTGGCACCCTGTATTCAATACAGTACAGGGTGATGCGTAGGAATACTGAGTAGGCCAGATTCAGATGATTTTAGGCTCAGCAAGAGCTCAGGATTAAATGATGCAGTGAGGCAGAGACACAAGACACAATAGGAAAAATAAAGTATTTATATTTACTTAAATGTTTATATTTTGTAATGGGTTTGACGAGCAGAGAGAAACCACAGGAATCAGATTCCACAAACACGAACAGTCGTTATTTAAGAGCAACATTCAGCAGTTAAACGTATGCAGCCTTTGTGGAATTAGCAGAATAGTGGTTTCGGTGGCACCTAGGTGAGCCTCAGTGGAGCAGCATGTGTGAGCATGAGACAGGCAGCTTCCTTCTTAGCGAAACAGTATTGGAGTTTGCGGAGACAGAGAACATGTATGGGTGTGTATGAGTTCGCACTTGTGATGCTGTGAGTGTAAGTGGTTCGAGCAAGAAGGTTTAACTAATGTGTGCACACTGGCTGTAAACCCACCATCACAATTTGTGAACAAATATCAGAAATGAAAAATGTTGAGCAAGTTTATAATATTTCAGATATTATTTGTGTAAATATCACCAATATGTAAGAAAAATAAAAAATAAGATAAGATAAACCTTTATTAGTCCCACAAGTGGGAAATTTATTTTGCCACAGCAGCAAGTGGACAGTACAAAGTTAAAAATTAAGAAACAACAGAATTGAAAAAAAAAGTAAAATAATAAAAAGAAATATAAAAATATAGAATACTAACAGTATAAAATGTACACTATACAATCTGGATTAAGAATACGAACATCTGTGTAGTAAAATATTTTCATAAATATATATTTAGACTATAAGTAAGCAAAGTTGACTTGTAATATTCAATTCAATTCAATTTTATTTGTATAGCGCTTTTAACAATTAACATTGTCACAAATCAGCTTTACACAATCAAAAGAATTAAGTTTGTATGAAATGTGAATGTGTATGAATCAAAATAAAATGATTGTCCCTGATGAGCAAGCCGAGGACGACGGTGACAATGGCAAGGAAAAACTCCCTGAGATGGTAATAGGAAGAAACCTTAAAAGAAACCAGACTCAACAGGAAACCCATCCTCATGTGGGTGAAAACAGATAGCAGGGATGGATGCGCATAATATTATGCAAGACTGGACGTTCAGTAAAAGAGGAGATGTGTAAGATTAAAGTTCAGTTTGTTCCTGCAGGGTCAGGTAGACTGTGAGAAATTCCAGTCCTCAACTATTGAGCAACTAAAGTCACAGGTCCTCAGAGAACAACTGTCTACAGGACAGGACCACCTTCATGGAAAAGTGGAGCCATCCCCAGTCACCACACGCATCCCAGGCAGACCAACCCTAACCCTCAAAGGTCTTCCAATTGTCTATGAAGCCCACATTATTTTCTGAGCACCACCTGGACATCCAGCGGTTCAGCGACCATAACCTGCTGTAAGCTATGTCGCCACGTCTCATTGGGATGGGACCAGAGCATATTACTTCATTGTTTACACTGACTAATTTATAGAAAAGTCATCAACACCTTCTGACCAATCAGAATCTAAAATAACAACGTTAAGGTTCTTAAAGAGGTACAGGCTTTGTGTGATTTAACAGCCAGAGAGATAAACATTTCTGTCTGTAATGGTTTTATTTTGATATTTCCTGATGGTGATTAATGTGTAAATGTGTGTTTGTGAAGCTTGAGGCAGGAGGAGACTCGGGGGAAATACAAACGCTTTCTCCTGAGGTATGTGCAGACTAGAGCACTTTAATTTATTAAATGTTATTGAGTTTAATTTGTTAATTAAATATGCTTATTCTCTCCTTTTACAGATGCCGAGGTTAAGAGTCGAGCATCATAAGAAGAGCAACAAAACTTTAGATATTGTGGAAGATTATCAGGTTTTAATTTGAATATTTATACTAGTTGTTTTGTCAGAAGTATAATTACAAACATTTCATGAATGTAAAAGGTTTTTATTTACAATTGCATTAAGCTGCACTTGATAGTACTATGCAAAAAATCTATATTTGCACTGTTGACCTTCCATGACCTTTAGGAAAAGTATTTTCTAAAATGAAGGAAGGGGCAAAATACTTTTCACAGCTGTGTATATATGGCTAAAAGTATTCGGCTAAAACTTGTTCTTTAATAACTCACTGTGGTATGAGAAACCTCCAGTTTTCAACTTATTTTTCCAACTTTTTCCTATAAAAGTACTAAATACAGTCGTTTATTTCTTACTTAATTAGATGGCGAGAGAATCGACCATGCAAAAATGGTAAGTTAGATTTATTTTGATATATTAATTATTTTTGTCACCACCAATATTCAATAACTAATTTCTGCTTTTTCAGGATTTTGTTCTTCTTCTTTGTTGTATTTCTGGGGTGTGTTATTAAAATTTATTTTTTTTAACTGATTATTGCCATTTTTTTTTTGTTTGTTTGTAAATTTTATCTTTAGTTCATAAATGTGTTTATATTTTAAAACATTGTTTTTTTTTCTTGTTCTGTAATATTAAATGAATTAAATGTGTAAATGAGCCTCCGAGTGGCGCAGTGGTAAAGTGCTCGCCCTATCATCCGGAGATCGCTGGTCCGAACCCCGGGTGATGCTGTTTTCCTCTCACAGCCGGAGGCACAGAGAGAGCTGATTGGCTGAGCTCTCTCTGGGGGGGGAGGGATGAGAGGTACTTGTGCTCCCACATTAATGACGGCTCTACAGCCAATCAGGGGCGTCTGTGAGCTCGCGCACCCGGAAGGAGCGGCTAGCGCTTTCCTCCGAGTGTGTTACTCCGCCCCTAATGGTGCGTGAGCAAGCAGTTCGAAAAGATGCGGTCGGCTCGCGTCACGTGGTTCGGAGGAAACACGGGATAGCTTTTGCCCTCCCGACTGAGTGGTGGTAGTAGCCTTAATGTGGGAGCCCCCTAGTGACGGGGAGGAATTGGCCACGACTAGATTGGGGAGAAAATCGGGGGAAAAGAATTGGACAGGACTAAATTTACAAAAAAAAAAAAAAAAAAAGAAAAAAAGGAAAAAAATAATTAAATGTGTAAATGGAATTTACTTGTGTAGTGCTGTGGTCATTGTCACAAAGCATCCTCATCTGGGTGATAACGGATAGCAGGAATTGATCTGCACTCATACTGTGTTAGGAGGGTGGAAGTTCAGTATAACAGGAGATGTGGAGGAGTTCACATGGAGTCCAGTTCGTTATTGGAGGCCCAGGTAGACTGGAGGAAAAGTAAAGTGTTAAAGTGGAACTAATAACTGTAACTATATAAGTGGATTAATAATGCAATCTGACACTCTTTCATTCAGAAAACAATATCATTGTTAGCAAATTACTTTTTGTGTAATAGGAATAAAACACAAGCACATCTGCTTCATCACTTGAGCTTACTTTCCTATAAGAACACCACACACACACACACCCGTTTTTCTTATGCTGTGAGGACCCCTGACTAGGACCGGCCTCATGGGATCCACCATTTCTGAGTGGTCTAGAGACATGATTTCAACTGCTAAATTCTTTAAAAAGCTCTGTGAACATGGAAATCACTTGAAACTTCAAAAAATTCATTATAAAATGTCAAACCTGACTTTTACTCTGTACTCGTAAACCAAGTTGTTTTTCAAGTCAAAATTTATTAAAAATCTTTGTTCGGCTGGCTTTTACCGCTGAGTGGCGCTATATAACTATAGACTGATGCCTCGGGCATTAGTTCATTCTCTCAAGGATTAATGAGACGCGCTCCTTTAGAGTTGCACGTAGTAAGTGAAACATTGTAGTTAAACAAATTCATAATCACAGAACTAAAATTACAGTATAAATGTAGAATTCAAATTAAATTAAATCTTATTATGATCGAATTTAAACAAAGTAAACGTTAAAACAATGAGCCTTTAGATTTTATCATATGTAATTAGAAAATCTATCTTTTTTATCTTTGTTATCTTATATTTTGTGTTCTTTAATTTTGTAGTAGATTTATAAACTAAAATAAAGAAAACTAAATGACCATAAAAAGTCTAACATTGTCAGGATGTGCTACTGCGTCAGCAGATGTCGATGTGTTTTTGCGTTATTATAAGAATTAAATGCAGTAGGCTGTTATGATCATCATAATGTTATTTAATAAATAATTAAAACGTTTTAACAAATTACATTTTTACATCCCATCAACCCTTTGCGCTGTACCACCGCCAGCAAAACCTTAATACCTTAAAATACAAGTGAAACGTTAAACGAATGTACAATCACAGTACTAAAATTACAGTACAAATTTAGAATTAAAATTATATATAGGCGTTTCTTAGTTTTATCGAATTCAAGCAAAGTAAATGTTAACACAGTGAGCCTTTGTATTTTATCGTCTGTAACACTCGCGTAGCCAGAAAACTCTGGGTGTGAGTCAGAAAAAGTGGATGAGCCACAGGAGTTGTGATTAATGGGCAAAAACTATATAATAAAACTATATAAGCTACATAGCCTTTATAAGACTTTACTTTAATTTGAGTGCACGCACAATGAAAACACAACATTGTGATGTTGTAAAATAATGAAAGCAAACAGGGATACAGCACTATTCTGTTTCGGTGGACTTGAGCGCATCAGAAAATGAACCGAAACTCCACATCAATTAATTATTAAAATGGCCAGAGTGAGTTTCCTTGATGTTTTCTTTGACGCATTCATAATCATTAGTCTATTTCTGCCAGTGCAGTGTTTCTTAGCCCCATTCCCGTTAAAATGGCGTATTCAGAGGCTCACCCACGAGAGGTTGCACTACAAATGCATGTTAGTATATTCCGCACAGCGCCGCAAAGACAGCGCTTATTTAACACGTAAAATTGTGTTTGTTGTATTTCTGGAAAAGAGAAATCCCTTATAAATCTCTCATATTGACGCGCGCGTTCATCTGACTTTAGATCAAAACTCGGTAAAGTGAAAGAGCACACATGCGCCGCATTCACGCGAAGATTTTACATTCACTAAAAGGCTTATTCATAACCACATTTCAGCCATTCACACACATGCTACATCTATCATACATTTATCACTAAATCTATCATAAAGAGAGGCGACATATACTTGCTTAAACACTGCATTTTTTAAAAAGTTAATGCGAGAAGTGAAAGCGCGCGATGTGAGCAGTTTTAATTATTAATAATTAAATAGTTATTCAATGTTGGACATGCACAGCAAAAAGCACCATAAGTATTATTTTTTTAAATATTAATTTCATGTTATTCTGCTGTTTGGGCTCAGCGTTTAATGATTATTTGAAACTGAAGCGCTTCGTAATTCATGCCACGAGTCATTTTATCATACAAAGATTATTACGTTGTGCTCTGACCACTAAGCTTCTGATTCCAAAATTGACATTTTTACCGTTTTTTAATCACTGGAATGGAAGAGATAGAAAGTTTCCTTATCATAACATGCCCTGTATTGTTTTTAATCGCTCAAGACATGTTTTATCAATCAATACATACAATTTTTAATGCTATTTTACAAATGGAAATACGAATAGAATAATTCTATTTGGTTTATTTATTTGTTTATTTATTTTTAAATAAAATCTAAAAATTAAAACATTGTAGAGTTATTAAAAACAGTGTCGAGTAATTAATAACAATACAACGCATGTTATGATAAGAAAAGATTTTAAATTTACACAAATTTAAAAAGAGGCCTGAAGCAAGATCCTCCACTTTGCTGAAACCATGCAAAGTGGGGAGGGGTGCATTTTAGTTCCTCAGAGTGTACAGGTGAGAACAGCTGATTCACACCTGGCGGGGTGAATGATTTGCATCTGAATGTGTCTGACATTGCAAAGCACACATCGTAACACTGAAAGAACAACAACCTAAAGTAAATAGAAATAAGAGGCCCTGATTATACTGCATAAATATTATTTAGTAAAACAAAATTCATCCGCGCTCTCAAACTTTATGCATGCGGTCGAGCGCTGTAAAAAAATTAAACCTCTGGGGTCCGAGGTGATTTTGGGGCCCTTAAGATGTTTGGACATGCTCTGATATTTGTGCTTTTTTCATCTACTTATAATATTGACCAACCTGTATTTTTCTTGTAATCAGCACAAACTGTATGTGTTTGCATTTTTTTAGGAAAAAATATATTATGTGTGTTAGTAAGTTTTGTGAAAATAAAAGGAGCTGAAATAAGGCCATGAAACTCATACAGAACGTTTGTTCACAAGACTGTTTGAGGACTGGGCTGGTGGACTAGGGTGTTTGCTTTAAAATGATGTGAAAATGATCTTGTTTACTTGCTCACAGAAAACAATATGGTGATTAACATTTTTTAAGTCACTTTTTAAGTGTAAAGGGTCCATGCGAGAAGGCTTGAACTATCATTACTAATGCAGTGATTCACACCTGAGAAGACAAAGGCCTGCATAATAAGCTGTACAATGAGCCATCAGGCAGGTATATGATTGAGAGAGGAGAGTAACAAGAAAGAATCTAAGGACAAAATAAGTTTTTTCAGTATATTTTCAAATATTTTCAGTGTTTAGGTTATTTGAGAATGTATTTGACAAACAAAAAAACTTGCGAATTTAGTTAAACTGTTTATTAGGCATAAACAATTAAAGTTGACTTTTTAGCTGCATTACTGCAGTCACTATAACAGAAAATATAGCTGTTATCACAAATTACACATAAATTACATGTTAAAAAATAACAGTGTAGGAACAGTGCAAAAAAACACTGATGACGCCATAAGAACTTAAATTACACTTTCAGTTTTGATCGTACAGACAAGATCATATATTAATCAAATCTTTGTCTACTTCTACATTTACCAATTCAACTCAAAAACAAATAATCTGTTTTTATGCTGTTTTTTTCTCATTACAGCTGATGTGATCCAGCCTCCCTGTGTACGGGGAGGCGGGATCACATTAGCTGTAATGAGCCAATACAGGAGAATATGTACCACTCCTTACTTTCATACGGATTACATAAAAACAGATTATTTGTTTTTAAGTTAAATTGCTAAATGTTAAATGCTAAATTGATATGTATTTTGTGTCTCTCTGTGGAGTATTTGCCGAGTTTCATTTTAATGACGTGTTTCTCCCTGCAGTTCACGCAGACCAAAGCGACAGACAGAGCACCCGGTTTGTTTTCTTTATTTTATTAATGTACAAAGTTTTATTTTTAACATGTGTGCTTACAAATAAAAGTAGACACTTTACAGATTAGATTAATATATAGATCTTGTCTGTATGATCAAAACTGAAAGTGTAATTTAAGTTCTTATTGGAGTCATCAGGGGTAGACGCCTCAAAACGTATATATGCGTGTGCGGACCCCAGAGGGTTAAAGAGGAGAATTATAATGGCGGATCAAACTTTTAAAAAATATTATTGATTAAATGTGTGCTGAAAAAAACTGTTGTCACCAAAAATGTAACAGATGAGGACTCATATCCATCAATCTGATATACAGTATGCTGGAGAAACTCCCAGGTGGGAAGACACTGCTTTGTGTAGTTAACATCAAAGACAAAAATAAATAAAATAAACATTAACAACTTCCACCAAAGTGTCTGAAATGCAGAGTACAGGATGTGTCACACACCCGCCATATACTATACCATAACCATATTATACCAACGATAGAAGTGTATTTTTTAGTTATTCTAATGTTCTATTCTAAAAGTATATTTTCCCAGTTATTTTTATATTTAAATTTTTATGTATTAAAATGTAACTTTTTTATACTATAATATATTATAGTATACTCCACGCACATCTACACTACATGTTTACATTTACATTCTGGACCATTGCACAAAGACACTTTAATAACCTTGGCACAAAGTCACTTTTTCTATGCATATTTGCACACCATTATATTTCTATTTGTACAGCACATTTCTATTTCCAGTTTCTATTTTTAGTTCTATTTTTCCTAGTTAAATTTTATTTTATTTATTTTATTTAAATTTTCTATCGTATTTATTTTATTCATATTTATTACTATTATAAGCTTCAATTCTCTTTTTAAGGTCACTGGCGGTCGTGTAAGCATTTCACTACATTTCGTACTGTGTATGACTGTGTATGTGACAAATAAAATTTGAATTTGAATAATAACAATAAACCAATACAAACAGAAGCTATATAACAGTTCATTCTTTCTACAAATAAAATCGTTAGCTAGTGAACTTAATTAGCTGGTCTAAATAATACAAATGTTTTTACAAGCCCTTGAGCTTTTATTAGTGCTTGTTTGGCCAGTCAGTTTCCTTGCTGTTTTCCCAGATGCATTTATTTACATTTACATTTACATTTAGGCATTTGGCAGACGCTCTTATCCAGAGCGACTTACAAAAAGTGCTTTAAAGTTTACATCATTGGATACATACTTACACTGGGTTAACTAGGTTAATAACTAAGTGCCATTAGTCCAACACAACTGGGGAGAGGGTTTTTTGTGTGTGTGTGTGTGTGTGTGGGGGGGGGGGGGGTTAATTCATGTACTGGAGAAACAGATATGTCTTGAGTCGTCGTTTAAAGATAGTCAAAGTCTCAGCTGTACGGACATCTAGAGGAAGTTCATTCCACCACCTAGGTGCCAGAACAGAAAAGAGCCTGGATGAATGCCACCCTCGATCCCTGAGAGATGGTAGAATGAGGCGAGCAGTGCTGGAGGATCGGAGGGAACGTGGTGCAGTGCGTGGTGTGATTAGAGCAGAGAGGTAAGTGGGTGCTGGGCCATTTTTAGCTTTTTAGGCAAGCATCAGCGTTTTAAATTTAATGCGGGCAGCTACAGGAAGCTAAGTGCAGGTAGCGGAGGAGTGGTGTGGTGTGGGACAACTTGGGAAGGTTAAAAACGAGACGTGCTGCTGCATTCTGGATCAGTTGCAGAGGACGAATTGTGGACAAAGGCAGGCCTGCCAGGAGTGAGTTTCAGTAGTCAAGTCCAGTTGCAGTAGTCCATTCATAATCTTTACACCCCACCCCCATTAAAACGGCTTATTCAGAGAAAGGTCCACTACACAGTATGACTGAAATAAAGCGGCTCACATCGCCGTGCGTTTCGCACAGCTTCGCAAAGACAGCGCTTATTTAACACGTATCGATTTGTGTTTGTTGTATTTCTGGGAAAGAGAAATCTCTTATAAATCCCTCATATCGACGCGCGCGTTCATCTGACTTCAAATTCAAATTAAAATTTTATTTGTCACATACACAAACATACACAGTACGAAATGTAGTGAAATGCATTATACGCCTGCCATTGACCCTAAAAGAGAGTTAAATTTTACAAATAAGAAATAAATATGAATAAAAAATTAAATTAAACTAGGAAAAATAGAACTAAAAATAAAAATAGAAATGTGCTAGGAAAAAAAATAAACTAAAAATAAAAATAGAAATATGATGTACAAAATAGAAATATACTGTGCAAATTGAAATATACTGTACGGTGTGTGCAAATATGCATAGAGCAAAGTGTCTTAGTGCAGAGGTTATTAAAGTGTCTTTGTGCACTGGTCCAGGATGTAAACGTAAAAACTGTAAAATGTAGTGTAGTTGTGAAGGTAGGTGTGCAAGGTTATTAAAGTGTCTTTGTGCAATGGTCCAGAATGTAACGTACGACATGTAGTGTATATATGAAGGAAGGTGAGCGTGTAATTGTCCATAGTGTTCATGGATGTAAGAAGATTGATAGATTTGACCAATTATGAAAATATTGTGTAGTTCTGCATAGTGGTGTGGTTGTGGTTGAGAGACCTTATCACCTGCGGGAAGAAGCTCCTCCTCAGTCTCTCTGTATTGGCCTTCAAGGAGCGGAATCGCTTCCCAGACCGCAACAGAGTAAACAGTCCGTTATTGGGGTGGCTGAGGTCCTTCACGATCTTCCTGGCCTTGGTCAAGCACCGCTTGCTGTAAATCGATTGCAGGTCAGGGAGCTCGATGCGGATGATGCGCTCAGCTGATCGCACCACCCTCTGTAGAGCTCGTCTGTCCTGCATGGTGCTGGTCCCGAACCAGGTCGTGATATTTCCCGTCAGGATGCTCTCGATGGTGCAGGAGTAGAAATTCCTGAGCACCTTGGAGGGCAGTCTAAAGTCTCTCAAGCGTCTGAGGTGGTAGAGACGCTGTCGGGCCTTTTTTACCACGGTGTTGATGTGACAGGACCATGCCAGGTCCTGCGTGATGTGAACACCGAGGTATCTGAAGCTGTCCACTCTCTCCACTGGGCTCCTGTTGATGACGGGGGTCTGGTAGTTCCTCACCTGCTTTGTACTAAAGTCCACTATCAGCTCCTTTGTCTTACTGACGTTCAGGAGGAGATTGTTTCTCTGGCACCAGTTCTCCAGATTTCCAACCTCCTCCAGGTAGGCCGTCTCATCGTTGTTCGTGATCAGGCCCACCACAACAGTGTCGTCAGCAAACTTGATGATGGTGGTGGAGCTGGTAGTGGCCACGCAGTCGTGGGTGTACAGAGAGTACAGCAGGGGGCTCAGAACACAACCCTGGGGGGCTCCAGTGCTGAGAGTGAGGGAGGCTGAGACATGTCCGCCCATCCTTACTGCCTGTGGTCTGCCAGTTAGGAAGTTGGAGATCCACTGACACATAGATGAGCTGAGTCCCAGGTGCTCCAGCTTGGTGGTAAGTGTGGAGGGAATTATGGTATTAAATGCAGAACTGTAGTCGATGAAGAGCATTTTCACATAATTCCCCCTCCGAGTGTCCAGGTGAGTGAGAGATGTATGGAGGAGATGAGAGATTGCATCGTCCGTGGAACGGTTTGGACGATAAGCAAACTGTAGTGGGTCGAGTGTGTCTGGTAGTGAAGAGATGATGAAGTCTCTGACCAGGCGTTCAAAGCACTTCATCACTACTGAAGTGAGGGCTACAGGTCGATAATCATTGAGGGAAGCAGGATGAGGTTTCTTTGGGACAGGAACAATAATGGACTCTTTGAAGCATGTGGGGATCACCGACTGAGATAAAGAGATGTTAAATATCTCAGTGAACACAGGTGCTAGCTGGTCTGCGCAGGCTCTGAGAATACGGCCTGAGATGCCGTCTGGTCCTGCTGCTTTCCTGGTGTTCACTCTCTTGAAGGCTCTCCTCACGTTATGCTCGGTGATGATGAACGCGCTTCCGGTGCTGGCAGTGACATCCTGTCTGCAGCCGTTAGCGCCGCTAGCATTAGCATCGCTAGCGTCCTTAGCTGCAGCCTCGAAGCGAGCATAGAAAGTGTTCAGCTCGTCTGCCAGAGACACGTCTGCGTTTATCATACCGGATGTTGGTGCTTTATAATCCGTTATTGTTCTTAATCCCTGCCACAGGCTCCTAGAGTCACTCTGTTGGAGTTGTGACTCTAGTTTCCTCCCGTAGCGCTGCTTCGCCTCTTTCACCGCCTTCCGGACGCTGTATGACGCAGCCTTGTACGGTTCCATGTCCCCCGACACGAGTCCCATGTTGTAGGCAGCGGTGCGAGATTTCAGAGCGTCGCGGATGGTTTTATCCACCCACGGCTTCTGGTTGGGAAACGTTTTAATAGTCTTTTTTTCTACGGTATCGTCCGCTAATTTCCCGATGAATCCCACAACCGCTTCCGTAAACACGCTGACGTCACCATCGGAGCTGTTTCTGAACATGTCCCAGTCTGCGTCATCGAGTGCGTCCTGTAACGCGGCCACCGATTGGTCCGTCCAGCGCGCGACCTCCCTCTGAACCGGAACTTCCTGTTTCAGCCTTTGTTTGTATTTTGGCATGAGGAAGATGGCGGCATGGTCGGATTTACCAAACGGTGGACAAGATTGTGCCTTGTAACCGTCCTTGACTGTGGTGTAGCAATGATCCAGTGTCCTTTCGCCCCTGGTGGGGCAGGTGATGTGCTGATAAAAGTTTGGCGCTGCACGTTTGAGGTTGGCACTATTAAAGTCCCCCGCCACAATAAGCGCAGCGTCCCGGTGTTGTGTTTGTTGTTGTGTGAGTGCCTCATGCAGCTCGCATAAGGCAGTGTCCGTGTCCGCTTGTGGTGGAATATAAACGGCGCTGATTATGACCGATGTAAACTCCCGAGGAAGGTAAAAAGGACGACACATGATGGACAGTAGTTCCAGGTTTGGTGTGCAGGAGCGTGTGAGAGGAACAACGCTCGCGCTGTTGCACCAGCTGATGTTCACCATTAAACACACGCCGCCTCCCCTTGACTTCCCCGAGTCCCGCGTTCTGTCCATGCGGTGAACCAAGAAGAACTCGGCCGGCTGGATGGCGTGGTCCGGCACCGCTGGGTTCAGCCATGTCTCGGTGAAGCAGAGGAGATTGCAGTCCCGAATGTCTCTCTGGAACTTTATCCTGGCCCTGAGGTCATCGAGCTTGTTTTCCAGTGACTGGACGTTGGCGAGCAGGATGCTAGGCAGAGGTGTGCGGTGTGCACGGGCTCTCAGCCTGTTCCTGACGCCGGCTCGTTTCCCTCGAGGCCGCCGCTTCGCGTCGCGTCCTTTGTTGTCCCTCAGGATCTCACTCGGCCAGCTCGGATCCGGAGTTAAAAACGTCGAATTGTGAGTACATTGTACACCAATAGAAACAAGAGTGTCTCTATCATAACTAATGTACCCCATGGTGGTAATTTTGCCGGTTTTAAAACGCTGTAAACTAACTTAAAGAACAAAAACAAAGAAAAGGTGGTCGGAGCAGTCGTGACGGCAGCCGACCTCACCGGCGCCATCTTGGAAACTTTAGATCAAAACTTGGCAAAAGGGAAAAAGCGCACACGCACCGCGGGTTCACGTGAACATTTTACATTCACTAAAAGGCTTATTCATAACCACATTTCAGCCATTCACACACATGCATTGTGCTATGTTGTTGGTACACACTTCCACTTTTCACTTTTCATCTCCCCTTTGATCAAAATGCTCCCGATATAAGCCGACATGAGCTTTATTTCAGTCAATCTTTGTCTATCATAAAGAGAGGTGACATATACTTGCTGATTAAACACTGCATTTTTAAAAGTGAATGCAAGAAGTGAAAGCGCGCGATGTGAGCAGCTTCAATTATTAATAATTAAATAATTATTCAATGTTGGACATAAACAGCAAAAAGCACCATAAGTATTATTTTTTTAAATATTAATTTCGTGTTCTTTTGCCGTTTGGGCTCAGCGCTTCGTGATTCATGCCACAAATCATTTTCTCATACAAAGATTATTACGTTGAGCTATTGCAGATTCCAAAATTGACATTTTTACTGTTAAAAATAATGTTTTTACAAGCCCTTGAGTTGTTGTTTGTGCTGTTTTCTTTAATATTAACAAAAGACAGATAGAAACAGACTCTGTCTAAACAAAATTAATAAATTGCAGCCGTTTTGCAAAACGTCCCTTTGTGCCACCTGGCGGTCATTTCACAAATTACTTTGAATTGCGACAAATTTATTTTGGCAGTTGCCTTTTGGCTAATGAGCGGCAGTCATAGACATTCCCCTTGAGTAACCACTGTAAACTAATATTTTCCATGTGTGGAAAATATGAAATTGACATTTTTACAGCATCAAAAATGTCACTATATAAAGTGTACTTATTCCACAGTATATATAAAATGTGAAATACCTGTTTTAGGGTCATCACTGTCGACGCAACAGGTCTATGTCGTCTCTTAAAGCTTGAAGGTCCTGGTAGAATAACAGAAGTAAAAATTTATACCAGACTTTGATGGCTAGCAGGCAACTACAGTTAAAACCAGATATTTACATACACTTTAGGAAAAAAAGAAAGAAAAACTTTTTCCCTTACTGTCAAACAGTAAATCAGAGTAAACTTTGGTTTAGATTAATAAATTAAAAAAAAATAATTATCACTTTCAAAGTCAGAAGTATACATACACCAAGTTTGTGTCTTTAAACAAAAAGAAAACCCCAGATGATTCCATTCAGAGCTTAAGAAGCTTCTGGTAGGTTTATTAATTCCATTTGAGTTAATTGGTGGCACAACTGTGGATGCATATAAAGGCACACCTCAAACACAGAGCCTCTTTCTTTGACATGTGAAAATCAAGAGAAATCAACCAAGACAACTGAAACTGGTAAGACCGTGTCATTATCCACACTAAATCCAGTCCTGTACCACCATGAGCTGAAAAGTTACCATGGAAGGAGAATTTTAATCCCATAGAGTTCCCTTTCAAAGGCTACACTCGATGCTGCGTGAAAACGCTATGGGAACATCTTTTTGTGTTGACGGTTGTGAAGCATGTGTGTATCAAACACACCAAATTTTGACTTACAGTGGTGTGAAAAACTATTTGCCCCCTTCCTGATTTCTTATTCTTTTGCATGTTTGTCACACTTAAATGTTTCCGCTCATCAAAAATCGTTAACTATTAGTCAAAGATAACATAATTGAACACAAAATGCAGTTTTTAAATGATGGTTTTTATTATTTAGGGAGAAAAAAAATCCAAACCTACATGGCCCTGTGTGAAAAAGTGATTGCCCCCCTTGTTAAAAAATAACTTAACTGTGTTTTATCACACCTAAGTTCAATTTCTGTAGTCACCCCCAGGCCTGATTACTGCCACACCTGTTTCAATTAAAAAAATCACTTAAATAGGAGATACCTGACACAGAGAAGTAGACCAAAAGCACCTCAAAAGCTAGACATTATGCCAAGATCCAAAGAAATTCAGGAACAAATGGGAACAAAAGTAATTGAGATCTATCAGTCTGGTAAAGGTTATAAAGCCATTTCTAAAGCTTTGGGACTCCAGCGAACCACAGTGAGAGCCATTATCCACAAATGGCAAAAACATGGAACAGTGGTGAACCTTCCCAGGAGTGGCCGGCCGACCAAAATTACCCCAAGAGCGCAGAGACAACTCATCCGAGAGGCTACAAAAGACCCCAGGACAACATCTAAAGAACTGCAGGCCTCACTTGCCTCAATTAAGGTCAGTGTTCACGACTCCACCATAAGAAAGAGACTGGGCAAAAACATCATGCATGGCAGATTTCCAAGGCGCAAACCACTTTTAAGCAAAAAGAACATTAAGGCTCGTCTCAATTTTGCTAAAAAACATCTCAATGATTGCCAAGACTTTTGGGAAAATACCTTGTGGACCGACGAGACAAAGTTGAACATTTTGGAAGGTGCGTGTCCCGTTACATCTGGCGTAAAAGTAACACAGCATTTCAGAAAAAGAACATCATACCAACAGTAAAATATGGGGGTGGTAGTGTGATGGTCTGGGGTTGTTTTGCTGCTTCAGGACCTGGAAGGCTTGCTGTGATAGATGGAACCATGAATTCTACTGTCTACCAAAAAATCCTGAAGGAGAATGTCCAGCCATCTGTTCGTCAACTCAAGCTGAAGCGATCTTGGGTGCTGCAGCAGGGCAATGACCCAAAACACACCAGCAAATCCACCTCCGAATGGCTGAAGAAAAACAAAATGAAGACTTTGGAGTGGCCTAGTCAAAGTCCTGACCTGAACCCTATTGAGATGTTGTGGCATGACCTTAAAAAGGCGGTTCATCCTAGAAAACCCTCAAATAAAGCTGAATTACAACAATTCTGCAAAGATGAGTGGGCCAAAATTCCTCCAGAGCGCTGTAAAAGACTCGTTGCAAGTTATCGCAAATGCTTGATTGCAGTTATTGCTGCTAAGGGTGGCTCAACCAGTTATTAGGCTCAGGGGGCAATTACTTTTTCACACAGGGCCATGTAGCTTTGGATTTTTTTTCTCCCTAAATAATAAAAAACATCATTTAAAAACTGCATTTTGTGTTTATTTGTGTTATCGTTAACTAATAGTTAAATGTGTTTGATGATCAGAAACATTTTGTGTGACAAACATGCAAAAGAATAAGAAATTAGGAAGGGGGCAAATAGTTTTTCACACCACTGTATATAACCTTGGTAGGGTGACGTCATCTGATGAGACACACCTGCAGGTTATAAATAGGAGTAAACCGGAAACATTCCTCAGATCTTTTGTCTTCAGACAGCATTGTGTGCGTGTGTCACAAACAAATTAAAAAGCGAATTAAAAAAGCAAAGAAAAGTGTTTAACTCCCCGATATAATGGCAGAGTTTAAAGTGAGATGTCCCCCCCCTTGCGAAAATTTCTTTTTGGAGGGCGATCTCCACACTTTTTGCTTTGAATGTTTGGGTGAAAGTCATGCTCTTCAAGGGCTTCAAGGAGACTGCGAACACTGTGATCTTCTTCCTATGAAAGTGCTTTGTGTGCGCCTCGTGTTCTTTAGAGAACATCTCTCTCCTGGGACATCATCCTCACTAAAGAAGCCAACACTACCCTCCAAGCTGTGTAGAACTTCTTTTACCCTGGTAGGAAAGGCTTTCCAAGCAGCAGGTCAGGCCGGCGCTTCTTGGCACACCATGGCGGTCTTGCAGGCGTACCAGGCTGATCTGCTAATTGATTTGAGCACGAGCGGCACCGTGAATGAGAGAGCATTTACAGAATTACGCCGGGTTACTGATTTGTTCCTTTGCGCGACTAAACAGAAGGCCTGTGCTATCAGCAGTTCTATGGCTTCCCTGGTGTCTGCAGAGAGGAACCTGTGGTTAAATTTGACAGGCATCAAGGATAAGGATCTAACATTCCTCCTTGATGCCCCTGTCTCACCTTCCGGCCTGTTTGGCGATGCTGTTAATTCCATCGCCACCAAGTTTCGGCGGCCGGGCACCCCCTTCGTAAGGACTGGGGTACGGCTTGCCGCTCCTCACAAGCCGCCTCAAAGAGATCAGACCACCACACTGTCTTCTTTTCAAAGAAGAAGTCCTGAAGCTTACGCGCCCAGGACCATGGGGGTAACCCCCCTGGGGAGGGGCATGTAACATTCTTTCCTATAAGAAAGTGCTCTCCCTGGCAGGGGGTCGGTGTTTGACTTGTGCCCCCTTCAGAAAAACTGGCAGCGTGGAAGCTACTGCCAGGCATATCTCCCTGGGTGTTAAAGACTGTAGAAAAAGGCTACAGGATTGTTTGCACATCGCTCTCCGCGTTGCATCGGCGTGGTCACCACTTGATACCGGAAAGGGCATATCTGCTGACTCTCGAACTGCAGGTGTTGCTGGAAAAAGGGGCCATAGAACAGGTTCCCCTTCCAGACACAGAGTCAGGCTACTACAGTCGTTATTTCTTGGTCTCCAAGAAAAACGGGCGGCTGCGTCCAATCCTAGATCTTCGCGGGCTGAACTGCTATCTCAAAAAGTACAGATTCAAAATCATTGTCTCACAAATTCAACCAGGGGATTGGTTTGTGACAAGAGATCTGAAGGACGCATATTTTCACATAGAAATTTGGCCACAACACAGGAAGTTCCTGAGGTTCACTTTCGGGGGCAAAGCTTACCAGTATCGAGTCCTTCCATTTGGTCTAGCTCTATCACCTACGCACATATACAAAATGTATGGATCCAGTCCTGGCTCCCTTGCGACTCCAGGGCATCCGTATTTTAAATTACATAGACGACTGGCTGATCCTGGCCCAGTCTCAGCAGCTAGCGCTTCGACATCGGGATGTCGTTCTAGCTCATCTCCATTCTTTAGGATTGAGACTCAAAAGTGTTCTCTTTCCGGCTCAAAGGATGTAACTTGGGTGTTACATGGGACTCGATCATTATGTGGGCACAGCTGTTCCCCGCTCGTATCGAGTCCATTCTCAACGCCCCGAAGGAAATCAGGCTAGACCAGAGAGTGACCGTACATCACTTTCAAAAATGTTTAGGCCTCATGGCAGCTGCATCCACGGTGATACCTTTGGGCCTTCTGCACATGAGAGCTTTTTAGTTGTGGCTAAGAGTCAGGGGATTTCATGCAAGGGCCAATCCCCAAAGGCAAATAAGGGTTACGCGCAAAGGACTTCGTACCCTTTGTATGTGGGTCAAACCCCGGTTCCTGACTTTGGGTCCCACTCTAGGTCTGTCTTGTCGTTGCAAGATGCTAATGGTGCGGTCTTGGATGGCCGTCCAGCCCAGAGGAGCTGGAGAGGCCATCTTCTCGCATGGCACATCAATTGCCTCGAAATGATGGGTCTATTTTTGGCCCTACAGCACTTCCTCCAGCAGTTAAGAGGCTACCATGTTCTAGTGCAGGTGGACAACACATCGGTAGTCTCCTACATAAATCGCCAAGACGGACTGCGCTCGCGCCGCTTGAACAAGCTAGCGCACCAGGTTCTGCTTTGGGAACAGGACCCAGGACGTGTCCCTCAGGGCGATTTACATTCCGGGGCACAAGAATGTGGGAGCAGACTTACTGTCCAGACAAGCTGTGACACATGGAGAATTGAGGCTCCATCCCGATGTAGTTAGTCAAATCTGGGAAAGATTCTTTGCAGCAGAGGTGGACCTCTTTGCCTCCTAAGAGACAGCACAATGTCCCCTCTACTACTCTCTGACTTGTCCAGCTCCCCTGGGTCTGGACACGTTGGCCCATATCTCCTCCCCTGGAGTCCTGGCGAGAGTCCGTCAACAGCGTTTGCTGTTCTCACCATGGGTGATTCCAGTGAGGAGGGATCTTCTGTCTCAGGCGCAGGGGACAATATTTCATTCCTGGCCCAAGCTTCGGAATCCTTTACGTTTGGCCCGTGAACTGGATCAACTAAGTCAAGCTGGTCTTTCAGCCAGAGTAATTGACACTATTCTAAATGCTAGGGCTCCCTCCACTAGGAGAGCTTATGCCCTCAAATGGAATGTATTTGAAAGTTGGTGCATGACGAAGCAGGTAGACCCAATCCACTGCCGAATTGTTTCAGTTTCAGTGCTGGAGTTTCTGCAGAATACCCTAGTACTCTCAGGACATACGTAGCCGTAAAACAAACCCTAGCCGGCCGGCTCTCCCGTCCATCATCTTATCTAACGTCTGCTCCCTGGACAATAAACTGGACTACATCCGACTCCAGCAGTCTCTAACTCCAGGTTAGAGACTGCTGTGTCTTTGTTTTCACAGAGACATGGCTCAGCGACAGAGTACCGGACACCGCTATTCAGCTAGACGGGCTAGCCTCGTTTCGCGCCGACAGAAATGCAGCTATGTGCGAAAAGACTCGCGGTGGCGGCTTATGTGTTTACATCAACACGAAATGGTGCAAGAACTCTGTGCTAGTTTCTAGTTATTGCTCATTGCTAGTGGAGTTTGTGATTGTTAGATGCAGACCTTTTTATTTACCACGAGAATTCACCACTGTTTTCATTATCAGAGTGTACATTCCACCTAGCGCTAATGCTAAGGAAGCGCTATGGGAACTGTATACAAAGATCAGTGAACTGCAAAATACACACCCGGATGGACTGTTTATTGTTGCTGGAGATTTCAACCATGCAAATCTCTAGTCAGTGCTTCCTAGATTCCATCAATATGTGGACTTTGCAACGAGAGGAAAAAACACGCTGGATCTTGTTTACACAAACATCCCCGGCGCATATCGGGCAGAGCCCCGCCCCCACCTCGGCTACTCAGACCACATCTCTGTTATGCTAATTCCAGCATACAGACCACTCGTCAGGCGTTCAAAACCGGTTCTGAAGCAGGTGAAAACCTGGCCAGCAGGAGCCATCTCTGCTCTTCAGGACTGTTTCGAGAGCACTGACTGGAACATGTTTAGGGAGGCTGCAACTTACGGCGACTTCACTGACTTGGAGGAGTACACGTCATCAGTGACCAGCTACATCAACAAGTGCACCGATGACGTCACTGTCTCCAAGAGCATCATCTCACGACCCAACCAGAAACCGTGGATTACTGCGGAAGTGCGTGCACTTCTGAGGACCAGAGACTCTGCCTTCAAAGCGGGAGATATGGTAGTAATTTCTATTTGGTTTTATGTGATTTCACTTACTTTTAGGTACCCGTTGGAACATAATAGTCATTCTCTGTAGTCAATTTGAGAAGTGCTTGCCTAGGAATCCAAGCTATACATAGGATGGGGAATTGTACGTGCAAAAGCTAACCATATAAGGCCTCCTGGAATGTGCTTGCCCAGGAAGGTGAGGTATACATAGAACGGGGGAATTTAAAGAAACCCAGCTGTTGTGGAACATCACTGTATACTGAATACTCCATTGTGTTAGAGGGTATTTAAACGAAAAGCGTTCAGAGCTCAGTGTGACACTGCGTCTCCCCCGGCCGTTATTGCATGGTAAATAAAGGTCGTTATCTTCTGAAAACCAAAGCCTGAGTCTTCAATTAATTTCCACGACATCTTGGCGCTGCGAGCAGGGTGGAAAAGGGGCAAAGGTGACTGATTGGCATGGGCTTCCTTGGCGAGCAGCACAAACATGTGGCCACGTACAGTAGTTGATCAATTGGAATGGTTATTACCGTCGCGCTCACCGCCGTGTAAAAACGTCAGCGACCAAAATAAATCAGTTGCATTTTAAAGTCATTCGTAAAATGGCCGCCAGGTGGCGCAAAGTGACATTTTCGCTCGTTGCAGTAAATACAATAGTGACTGTTATACAGCGTATCTCTGTATCTGTTTATTGTTATTTAAGTTCTGGATTATTTTAGGTACTTTAAACACATTGTTGGGTTGCTCATGTTGGCTCATATGAGATGTAGTTTACAAATGAACACCTGGTTGGGTTATTTTGACCCAACAACTGGTTTATTCATTATTCTTTCGTTTCTCCAAATATCAGCCTGCAGAATGTTCGAAATATTACTGTTATTGTGTCACAGGTGTAGTTTTAAGAGTTGTTTAGGCAGGAATGCGTGGGTATACAGCTCAAAACCTCCATCAGTTATTAAAGATAGCATCTATTTAGAAAAAAGAAACTTCAGGAAATCTCCCGGCGCTCTGCGCATAACACCGGGCCAACTCATGTCAGAAAGAATTTATAAACGGTTTCTAAACATGGGCTATTGTTTTTTTTACTTATAATATTTGTTAATTTAATTTAATTTAATTTAAATGAGGTTTGGGCTCAGGACTTCGATTCGGCATCGTGATTTTCCTCTTTAATTTACTCCATAGTCTAAATCAGCACTCATGAAGTTTTCCATGAAGTTTGATTATGGATGCGTCGGGAAAACAGCAAGCAGACTGACTCTGACCATTTAAAAAAACGCTTGCGTTTATTTTCTGATGCGCTTAAGTTCACCAAAAACAATACATCAAACATTTACAAAATCATTAAGTTTTTTCGTTATTGTGAGTGCGCTTAAATAAAAGTTGAGTCTTATAAAGGCCATGTAGTCTTATATAGTTTTATTATATAGTTTTTGTACATTAATCTGACAACACTGTTTTCAGCCTGTCACGGCGTGCGCCCAAATCAATGTCGCTCCTCGCTCACTAGTTAGGCGTCCTTCCCTTCAGACATGCGAAGCAGCGGGACCGCAGAATTACACATGACTGGTGAGCTATCGTTGCTATCGTTGCCCGGGCTTGCACCCTGCGCTATAAAATACTCGGGGTTTGTTGGGTTAAAGTGGATTTTACTACGCGCTGTGTATGCAACACGCGTGCAACAACGCGGAAGTGCGGCATGCAAGTGGGGCAAATGGAACGCGCCCCGGGGACTTCAAAGGAGCGAGAGGTGGGAGGGGCCGGTCCATTGCACTCACACCGCGTAGTAAAATCCACTGTAACCCAACAAACCCTAAGTATTTTATAGCGCGGGGTGCAAGCCCAGGATCATAATAAGCCGTGCCTTTATTCCGTCATGTCATGTGGGCATTATAAGATTTGTATTGAAAACTTCTAACTAAAAAGTGGCAGCTGGCACGCCTAAAAATAGACGCAGGTTATTTTTTTTATAGTCTAAATAAAAACCCTCCGCTTTAATTTCCTAAAGTCTAATCGGCGCTCAACCGCACGCATAGTTTTCCCTAACGCGAGGATTTTTTTTGTGCTAAATAATCATTATGCAGTATAATAATTCCTATTAATCCTGGGTTGTTCTTTTAGTGTCACTATAGTGCTTTACAATGCCAGACAACATTCAAATACAAATTATCCACCCTCCCCAGGTGTGAATCGGCTGTTCTCACCTATACATTCAGAGAAACTGAAAAGTTCTCCCCACTTTAAAAACCTCTTGAATCTGAGGCTGACTTTCAGTGATTTAAATTTGTGTAATTTTAATCTTCTGGATTCTAGATTCTAAAGTTAACATTGTTGCCTTTTTAATCCTTGGAATGGAAGAACTTGAGATTTTCCTTATAATAGCGTAAATTGCATTGTTTTTAATCAGTCTATACACAATAATCTTCTTTGGTATTTTTATTTAAAAAAAACGGGTATGGGGGCTATCTTGTTTTATTAATCCTTGTGCCTGGTTTAGGTTTGGTATTTAGTGCGCATCTGTTATATTACAACTAAATACCTTTTATTGGGGGTTAAGTGACTGATGTGCCTAACATTTTTCAGCTGAGCCTTTGTTTCACTGAATAATCAACCACCGCGACACCCCTCTCTCTCTCTCTCTCACACACACACACACACACACACACACAGAGCCGACCAAATCATTAGCACCTCCCTCCCCCAGCACAGCCATTTACTTTCTATCCATTTATTTACATCTGAACTGAGTCGTTTGGGCAACATGGGTCAAACCCGTTTACAGATCATAACAGTCTACTGCATTTCATTCTTATAATAACGCAAAAACACAAGCGGGGCTGAATGACCGACATCTGCTGACGCAGTAGAACGTCCTAACACTGTTTTAATTTTATGGTCATTTATTTCAGTTAATAAATCTACTATAAATTTAAAGAACACAAGAAATAAGATGACACAAAACCCTACACGCTTCTTTTCTAATTACAAGTGATAAAATCTAAAGGCTCACTGTGTTAACATTTATTGTGCTAAAATTTGATCCTAATAAGATTTGATTTAATTTGAATTCTAGAACAGTGGCAGCTGGAACACCTAAAATAGATGCAGGATTATTTTTTATAATCTAAATAAAAATGCTTTTTTAAACGTGGGCTATTGTTATTTACTTGCAATATTTGTTAATTAAATTTAAATGGGGTTTGGTCTCCGGAATGTTGAGCATCAGGATCCTCTTCTTTACTTTCCTACGTAGAATCAGCGCTTAATCGCACGCATAAAGTTTTGTAAATTCGTTTAATGTTTAATAGTAAATAATGACCCCCGTTGCGCTGTACCACCGCTCGGAAAACCTTATGAAATACAAGTTAAAGACAATTATGATGATCTGCCACGGCTTGCGTCTGTGATAGGCGTGCGCCCAAATCTACTATCGCTGGTCGCTCACTCCGTAGGCTCCCTGAATAGGCAGCAAAGGGGACGGAGCCGCCTATTCGTGCCGGCTGGCGATAATTAACGTTAATATGATCTCGGGCTTGCTCCGCATTATAAAAGCAAGGCGCGGAGTTTTGTCCGAGGTCTGGGAAGGACGTGATGTGATGGAGAATATGAAAGGAACATGTCAGTGGGGCGATGTGACGCGCCCCAGGGACTTTAAACAAGGACACTAGAATTCCGCCCTTTGATCTCCGCGCTGAGGACAGCGCGAGAAAGAGCTGCGCGAGCTCCCGCGGCATCTTCACTCCCGCACCGTGCCCGCCCTCGCAGCCCCGCTGCCGAAGAGGAAAAGGCTGCGAGGACGTTTGTGTTAAGTTTTTACGTCAGCGAGGACTCGCGCCGGCCATCGACAGCGGGAGAAGCGCTGCCTCCGCGTGCTCAGTTCTGCCACTCCGGGCACCAACACTTATCGTCAGCTGTGTGCCCGCATGCTAGTGTGGCACAGCCCCCGGAACTGCACATGCACAACCTTTATCCCATTCTTTCCATTCTTCCTCCTTCAAAACTTTCCTTCCTCATTTTACCTAAATAAATTACCCTTTTCCCGTAAGACCTCGCCTCGTGTCTGTGCTTTATGCTGCCGCCCGTGCAACATGGGTCGAATCCGTTACAGATCATAACAGTCTACTGCATTTCATTCTTATAATAACGCAAAAACACAAGCGGGGCTGAATGACCAACATCAGCTGACGCAGTAGAACGTCCTGACAATGTTATAATTTTATGGTCATTTATTTCAGTTAATAAATCTACTACAAATTTAAAGAACACAAGATATAAGATGACACAAAACCCTACACGCGTCTTTTCTAATTACACGTGATAAAATCCAAAGGCTCACTGTATTAACATTTATTTTGTTTAAATTTTATCCTAATAAGATTTAATTTAATTTGAATTCTACATTTGTACTGTCATTTTAGTTCTGTGGTTATAAATTTTTTAACTACAATGTTTTACTTGATTTTATCCGCTACTACGTGCAGTTCTAAAACTCTGTGTCTCATTAATCCAGCAGAGAATGAACTAAGGCATGAGGCATCAGTCTGTAGTTATATAGCGCCACTCAGCGGTAAAAGCCAGCAAACGCACAAAGCCAAACGGTACCGCCGAGAGCCGCGACTGTAGAACCTACATTCCGATTGAGTAACCACTGTACAAAGGTAAGCAACTTTTGCTTATGTACTTAGTTTGTGTTGTTCGCTGGGATCACCTGTGTTGGTAAGAATGCCTTTAAAGACCTCTCCAAATTAAAGTAGTTTTGGATGGGCTTTGTTTTCAGGAAAGAATGCATGCATCAGCTTACAGTACTAACTGTTATACTGATAGTATTTTGATAAATTAAGCATGCATTGGTCTGTTATGTTGTCAAGAGGGCTTTGATTAGATGGCAGCATGACAAGACAAGTATGAGAGAGCGCATTTGAGCATCTATTTGTGTTAAAGAGAGAGAGTGGCTCGGTATTAATCTGTACCCATTGTCAAGAGGGCCTTGATGGATGGCAATGGGGAAGAAGCAGTTAATAAGGAATTGCGCTTAATTAGTTATACTGCTTGTGTAAGGGTACACCGCAGCTAAATATTTATAAATAACGTTTTATGAGGAACGTACAGATGTATGTCGATAATGTGTAGCCACCGAAAAATTATTGTATGAGGCTGGTGGTGAAATTTATGTAGATATCTTTTTTATGAGCAATATACAGATGTATATGAATTTATATTAATATCTAAGTATGAGGAGCACCGCTGTGTGCCATAAAGTTAAAAGGCAATTGCAATTGGTTGTGTCTAATTGATGTTGTGTTGGTCTAAAACTGTCTGAATGCAAGGGAGCTCTTTGTGTGCCTGAGAGAGAGAGAGAGAGTCTGGTTTAGTGATATTATAAGCTGTGTCCAGAGAACAGGGCTTGACCCCTGAGCAGAGGGGGGACAGCTGCTTCCAGACCGGAGACGCCTGTGTGTATGAAGGCCTTATTAAAAATTAATAATATATAAATAAAAATAGTAAATAAATAAATAAATAAATAAAAATTAAATAAAATAAATGGAAAAAGAAAAAGAAAAGTAGAAATAATAAAGAAAATAATAAAGAAAGTAATGAGCCCTTATTAGAATATAAGAGAGACAAGTATGGATAAATTAGCCTAATTTCTAGAGAAAACAGGGACAAAGTACGAAGTATAAATATATATAAATAAAGATATACAGTGGAGTTGTCACTGTTCTATGAATAAAGAAATATTGTGGAGTTGTCACGGTTAACATCAGAAGGTGCCATGCGTCCAGGATCCATTTTGTAAGTTTAGGTTCCTTTTGTGTTTCTTCGGTTCTAAACTTCATTTCTTAGAATGCACCTCGGCTGGGTGAGCGCTCACATGAGCTGAGGTATTATAAGTCGATTATAAATAACATTGTGTTCTAGTTGTTGGGTATTTGTTGTGTTTAAGTGTTGGTTAGTTAATTGGTTGTTGAATTTCCTCTGTGTCTGTCTGTTTCATGCCATTTCCATTGTTCCTATGCCATTCAATTAAGCTACTTAAACTGATTGAATGATATGCTTCGTGTATTAGGTTGTTCTAGTGTCATATTCTCTTTGTTTCTGGATATAGTCTGTTCTGGTTAGCTCTTATAAGTTATGGTTAGCTCTTATGTTTAGGATTTTATGTTTCTCTCCTAGTCTTGTTAGCTCATGTTATATTTAGGTTCTTGTGTAGGTTAACTCCTTATTTAGTTCAGCTCCTGGTTGGTTTAGCTCGAGTTACGTTAGCTTCTCTTTGCTCATGTTCTGTTTCCTTTATTAAAAGACTTTTCCAAAGTATTTACCTCTGCACATATACCTCATCTAAATCCCACACATAGCACTGTGTGACAGGAGTGGTGAATGTGTCTGAACCAATATTAATACTGTGGCATTAATCGGTTATAGATAAAAGTAGTCACTGTGGTTAAACATAGACTGTACTGGCTGGCAAGTCCTATAGTGAAATATTGTATATTAGAGCGTGGTTATCATTGTTGAGTTTTGTTAAGAAAGGAAGATAAATTTGTGATTATACAATATCGTATGCTGTAAGTAAATTTAGTCACTAAGTAAGTGCATAATCAGAAAATAAAGCAAGAATATCTAAGTTGTGGTGACATAGACTATCAAGCATAATGGCAGCCTCCCAGGTGAATACATTAGTATTGAGGCATTCATTGCATGGAAATATCATAACTAAGATTGCAAATAAAGGGCAAAAGAGAACTAAAGAGATAATTACAAAATGGCCAAAGGAGGGAGAATTTGATGTGGCAGTGTGTGGATAAAGAAACTGTGGAAAAATTATAAGACGGCAGCAAAAGGAAAAATGTGTCCAAGGAAGGTTAAAGAGACAGCAGGAGTGAGAAGTCCTAGCTCTGTTTAAGAAAGAAGGAGAGGAGTTGATACAGAAGAAAGAGAAAGGATAGGAAAATGGATAGAGAAGAAAGCACACTGTTAGATAGTTATGAGGAGATAAGGGCAGATCTACAGAAAGTAAAAAAGGTATGGGAAGCAAGTGAAGAAAGGTTAGTCAAGGGCATTATAAAACCCAGACAAGTAAGAAGTAAAATGGATACAACATTAAGGAATACTGGGAGACTTAGGCACCTAGCTCCACAACTCCCAATTTTAATTAAAGGTCCACAGAGATATTATGTACCGTGGGCAACTCAAGATCTCGAGGGACTTGTCAACTGCCTCCCTAACATTCACAAAGGGGAAGGGAAATGGATTATGGTCTTAGAAGAGAAGACCTCAGGCAAGCTTCTGTTGGTGGGAACTATGAATGCAAGAGACTGAAAACTCAAAACTGTACATTCAGAAGCAGTTAAAAAGGTAGAGCAAGAAACTGAAAAGTGATCCTGAGGGAGATGCACTGTTGTCTACACTATTCCGACACACTGTAGGAAATGCCCTCCCCTAACTGGTGAAAAGTAAACTGGAGAATGTGGTCGGCTTAATCTCTAAATCATACAAAGAGTTCTGTAATCATGTCTCACATGCTGTTGAACAAAATAGAAGACAAGCAGAAGTTAAGAACTCAAGAACATGAACTGTACAGAAAACTGACTCAGTTACAGCTCGAGGAGCTAATGAAGAGAAATAAAGGAAAAGTCCAAGTTACCCTGGTAACAAAAGAAGCAGGGCAAATGTCTGTGAGAGGCCCAAACCCTTTACGGATGATCCAGCCAGCAGCAGTCACAGCAACGGCAGCATCAGCGGCACTTCCCAAGCTCACACCAGATGCCTAAACCTGACACTCATGCGAACTTTGCCCCCGGAGTATGTTGGGGGTGTGGACAGGCTGGACATAACCGATACATTTGCCTAACACATCCAGGGCCCAGCCCCCGAGGGGTGTGATGGGAGGGAAGTCGCAACAACCCCCTCGAGATCAAGTTCAAGGCCCAATAAACCCATGGGGGGGATCCAAAACAGGGGTATTAGGGGTGCCCAGAGAGTGCTACAGGGGAGAATCAGTTAGCTAGTTTAATAACTAATGCTGAACAAGAACCCATGTTACACATTGAGGTAGATGGGAAAAATACACCCATGTTAGTTGAAACAGGAGCAGTTTATACCTGCTTAAATTTAAGAGATGCCCGCTCAAGTCCGTCTACAATTAACAATAAGTGTAACCAAATCTGTATTAGGCTGGAGTCAGACACCAGTTAATTAATTAAGCAGAGATGCATTATGTAAATTAGGGCTTCAAATATGGTGTTCTCTAAAAGGTGTACTATATGTTGACCTGAAAAGTATTAAAATCAAATGGCAATGGCAGAACCACAAGTAAATGTGTATTGGATAGGGGAGCCAGAGAGGGAGTTAAGTCAAATAATTAATAAGTGGGGAAGATTCATTAAATCACAAATCCTAAAGGTACTCACTGCGGCTTTTCACTGCACAATGATGTATGACTCAACTAAGGATACTGACTTAGAACAAACATGGCAGGAAGAAACAAAAGAGCACAAGGTTAAATTAGTTACACTGTACATCATCATCGGTCGACAAGGAGCAGCAATCAGTGTACATGAGTGATTTTAGGAAGAGGTGGTTTAATGTAACTGATTCTGGTCCTCAGGTGACATTATATGTAGGACAAAATGGCAGATCAAAGGACTTAGAACCAAGGATGAAGGAAGCCAAAGAAGTCCAGTGGAAGTCAACCATTAACCTGTTGATTTTCATTCTGCGGATGAAAACCTGTATCAAAATCTTGTGTGGTAATAGCTTAAGTGGTACTCCTCAGGAAGTTGTAGTTAGCCACACGTCACAAACCCAAATGGCATCAGCATCCGAGGTAGTTGAGACCGTTGAAGATGAATTGTTTAGGGAAATGAAGAGTCAGATCCCACCTGATTTATAGTCTCGCCATGATACTGATGTAGACCTAATTAAATCAGCCAGCCCGGTTCAAGAACAACTTAAACCAAATGTAAAACTGCCCAGAATAAGATAATATCCTTTGCACCCTGAAACAGAAGCTGGCATAAAACATACTGTAGCGTTTTTATGCCGGAAAGGATGGTGGAGAGACGAGTGAGCTTATTTGCTGCCCAATGCAATGGCTGGGAGTACTTTATTAGGCACACAGCCGGTATGGCATGAACAGCACCTTCACTCAGGAGCCTACATCCAATTCAGCCTTAGCAGGAATTGAAGCACATTCCACACGTCACACCCCCACACACACAAACAGGGCCGAAGCCACTCACCCAAACACCCTTCCCCATCATGGTGAGCACACCGACATTCCCGCAAGGCATGCTGGTCGTCAGCCGCCGCCCCGCCCACGCCACAATACTATTAAAGGCCTGGTAAAAGCATCGGTACTAGAAGAAACAACAATATGCTGTAATACTCCAATTTTCCCGGTTATCAAGCCAGGTAAAAATAAATGGTGTTTTGTGCATGACTTGTAAGCAATTAATAGTATAACAGAGGATTATCCAGCAGATGTTCCAGATCTACACACTGCTAACCAATGTCCCACTCAAAGCCAAATATTTTACTGTAATTGATCTTTGTTCAGCTTTCTTCAGTATTCCAGTGGCAGAAGAGAGTAGATATTTATTTGCATTTACATATGCTGGTAAACATTATATGTACCAAAAATGCCACGGAGGTTCAAACACTCACTGCATATATTTCATCAGGTTTTAAAAGCTGATTTAGCAGATTTAATGATAGACGGTAACCTTCTCCAGTTTATGGATGATTGCTTAATATGTTCGTCATCATTAGAAACATGCCGGATTTCATTCAAGAGACTCAGTAAGTTAGCAAAAGGAGGTCATAAAGTGTCTACCACTTAACTTAAGTTGAATATTTAGGACGGCTAATTTCACATGGTACAATAGCCATAGCGCATACTCAATTAGAAGGAATAAGTAAAGCACCATTGCCACAAACAGTAAAACAGTTGATGACCTCTCTAGGCTTAATAGGCTTCAATCCTAACTGAATTGGGAAGTGTGCAGTAAGAACGTAATGAGAGAAAAAAAACTGCAAGATTGTGCTTCAGTTAAATGGAACACAAACACGGTTAGCACTTGAATCACTCAAAAAGAAAAGTAGACAGCACCAATTTAGGTATACCTGATTATACCAAAATGTTCTATATGTATGTGGCTAACCAAGCGGATGGATATGCCTCTGCTGTGTTGATGCAGGAAACCTGCAGTGGAAGGAGGAAGCACACCCTAGTTTACTACAGCACTAAGCTAGATAATGTAGCGCAAGGTTACCCACCATTCCATCAGCAGGGACTTGCAGCAGTACATTATGCATATGACAAAGCATCTACATTGACCATTTGTACACATCATAAGGTTGTAGAATTAATAGAACAAGGGAAATTGTTCTAACTCAAGATTGCACTCTAGCATATTCTTCACTGCTCTCATTCTCTGACTTTACTATAAAGAGGTGTAACACAGATAACCTAGCTAAATTAATTTCTTTAGCCTATGAAGGAGTGTCTCATGATTGTGTGGCAAATTCATTAGCATTTACTAGGTTACGACCTGATCTTGAGTCTAAACCGATAACTGAAGGAGAAGTCACTTACTTTGTCGATGGTTCTAGTTTTAGAGACCATGGAGGAAGTCACACAGAATATGCAGTAATAAGGAAAGATGGAGAAAACTTCAAACCCATCTTATCTTAGCACACTTCACAACCATGTGAACACTCCACAACCAGCTCAGTTACAGCCTATCGCATGGGGTAGGTCATCTGTTTAGAGCAGTGTGAACGTAAGGATGGGTTAAAAGGAGTGACAGAACTCTCATTCAGCATGTTGAACAAACAAGTAAGCTAATGTCTGTTAGGATGCTACCAAGACGGTTATTATGTCACTAAAGGTAACAACACATCGTAGCAGACTTAGAATCAAAGCAAGCATCAAAGTGTCAACTGGCAGTGCAGGTGCCAATAGTCCTTAGAACCGCAGCCTAAGTTGAAAGATATTACTCAGGTTCAACATCAAGCAGGTCCATACGAGCACTCGATTTAGCTCCAAAGGGGAGTTCAGAAGGATGCACAAGGTATTTGGCGTTTACATGAAAGTCTGATCATAGCACCCACAGCACGGTTAAACATATTTAGTTTCAGATGTTTGTGGATTTGACCATTGTGCTATATAAAAAGTTGTGAGAAAAATTAAGCTGTATGCTATAGATGATGAGTGTCTAGCTTTATGTAAGATATGTGCTAAGCATAATGTCAAAAAGGAACAGCGACATCCGTTGGTCATATACTGGTACCAGAAGGACCTTTTAAGCACTTGGTTATAGATTATATGGAAATAATAATGTATGCTCAAGGCAAAAGGTACATGCCTGTAATAATAGACAGATTTAGTAGATGGGTAGAAGCAATGCCTTCTGCAGATGAAGGGGCCGGAACAGTTATTAAATTCTTCACAAGGGAAGTGATGCCTAGGTTTGAAATTCCGTCACAAATCAGTTCAGATAATAGATCAGCGTTCATTCAGAAAACTGTTAACAACAGTTGAGAATAAAACAAAGTTTTGGATGTGTCTATCATTCACAGCCCCAGGGTATGGTAGAAAGAATAAATGGCACTCTCAAAGTCAAGCTTAACAATATTTGTGCTAGTACAAACCTTAACTGGGTTGATATATTACCTCTTGCATTAGTGAGCTATCGCATGCAAATTAACAGAAATACATACTTAACCCCGCATGAAATGCTAACGGGTCGACTCATGCCAGTGCAATTCTGTAGGGGGCCATATAAAGGCCCACCGCTAAAACAATTGCAATTGAAACTTAGATTATATATGATGAAGCTAACTGCCATATATAAAGCAATCTATGTGCAGGAAAAGAGCAAAAAGGCGGAGGAAGGAAAAGACATTCCATGTCCCATCAATCCAGGAGACCAGGTCTATCTATCTGTGAGTGTGTAGGAGGAAGTGGCACAAGGCCAGGAGGGAGGTGCCCTACGAAGTTCTGGCAGCCACTCCAACTGCAATTCAAGTGAAAGGCAAAACCACGTGGTATCCCTTGAACCATTACACAAGAGTCCCCAAAACAAGTACCAGAAAAGAAGGAAAAAGAGAGGAGAACCTAACATCCTATAGTAGCAAAGTGCAAAGAAATTAAACCCTAATTGGAGAAATAACCAACTATTGGCACAAGTTGGACACCAAATTGCGCAGCGTTAAACACTCCGCTGCTCCAAATTAAGTATGAAAATCTGCTTGAAAGCAGCATCCGCTTCTCATACAGATGAGACTGACTGACTGACTTTGACCAGTATTTCCTGTGACTTACCCGACATGACAAACAGTTGTACAGATTATATGTGACAATGACTCATGTCCACTATGTGATAAAAATGCAATTCTGTTTAACCAAACCTATATTACTTTCACAGATAACGCAGTAGCAGCGACAATTAATTTAATTCCCTCAACAGGAAAAGTGCCCGAGAAAAAAGCAAGCCGTAAACAACTTATGACCATGTGTAATGCCACTAAACAATGATCTCTTTAATTCCAGATACAGAAATTTTATTGGAGCAGCTGATGGTTGACTTTACTGTGTCTAAAGTTATAAATTACATTTATATCTAACCAAAGACTTTTAACTTAACAGCATTTTCTAGCATTTTCTGTTTTGGACACAGTCATCAAGAATATCCTTACTTCACCCATATGTAACTTTAATCTGAGACTTTACTGATTCATATGTTGATGCGTATCCTCAATGGCAAAGGATGGAAAACACGAGCCCATAATGAAGTGCTAGTAACCTCTCTTGTGGGCTCCAACTGACTCTCTACGATGTGCAAAGCATCTGGGTTGAAGATTCGTATATTACGACAAGGCGGTTAAAATTTGATTTAATCACCAGATTAGTGTAAGGACAACTAACACATGGATTTGCACTCTAGATTGACCAATTAATGTGGGACTTGTAAGTCCCAAAGGGGAATATATGGTAGTAATTTCTATTTGGTTTTATGTGATTTCACTTACTTTTAGGTACCCATTGGAACATAATAGTCATTCTCTGTAGTCAATTTGAGAAGTGCTTGCCTAGGAATCCAAGCTATACATAGGATGGGGAATTGTACGTGCAAAAGCTAACCATATAAGGCCTCCTGGAATGTGCTTGCCCAGGAAGGTGAGGTATACATAGAACGGGGGAATTTAAAGAAACCCAGCTGTTGTGGAACATCACTGTATACTGAATACTCCATTGTATCAGAGGGTATTTAAACGAAAAGCGTTCAGAGCTCAGTGTGACACTGCAGTCTCCCCTGGCCGTTATTGCATGATAAATAAAGGTCGTTATCTTCTGAAAACCAAAGCCTGAGTCTTCAATTAATTTCCACGACAGAGACAAGGTGGCCCTCAGAACAGCAAGGGCCAAACTTTCTCGGGCCATCAGAGAGGCAAAGCGCGCACACGCCCAGAGAATCCACAATCACTTCAGGGACAGCGGCGACACACGGCGCATGTGGCAGGGTTTACAAGCCATCACTCACTACAGGACGACATCAACTGCCTGTGACAGTGACGGCTCCCTTCCAGATGCGCTGAATAACTTCTATGCTTGGTTTGACAGGCAGAACGACGTGGCGGCGAGAAAGACCACCCCTTCTCCGAACGACCAGGTGCTGTGTCTCACTACAGCTGAGGTGAGGAAAACTCTACGCAGAGTCAACCCACGTAAAGCTGCTGGACCAGACAACATCCCAGGCAGAGTGCTCAGAGAATGTGCTGAACAGCTGGCAGATGTTCTCACCGACATCTTTAACATCTCTCTGAGCAGCGCCGTCGTTCCCACGTGCTTCAAGGCCACCACCATCGTCCCCGTGCCCAAGAAGTCTACTGTGTCCTGTCTCAATGACTACCGTCCCGTTGCACTCACACCCACCATCATGAAGTGCTTCGAGCGGCTCGTCATGAGACACATCAAGACCCTGCTGCCCTCCTCACTGGACCCACTGCAGTTTGCGTATCGTCCTAACCGCTCAACGGACGATGCCATCTCCACTACACTACATCTTGCCCTCACACACTTGGACAAGAAGGACACATATGTTCAAATGCTGTACATAGATTTCAGCTCAGCATTCAACACTATCATCCCCCAACAACTAATTGGGAAGCTGAACCTGTTGGGCCTGAACACCTCCCTCTGCAACTGGATCCTGGACTTGTAGACCGGTAGGCCTCAGTCAGTACGGATCGGAAACTGCACCTCCAGCACCACCACACTGAGCACTGGGGCCCCACAAGGCTGCGTGCTCAGTCCCCTGCTGTTCACATTGCTGACTCACGACTGTGTAGCAACACACAGTTCGAACCACATCATTAAGTTCGCTGATGACACGACCGTGGTGGGTCTCATTAGCAAGAACGATGAGTCAGCGTACAGAGAGGAAGTGCAGAGGCTAACGGACTGGTGTAAAGACAACAACCTGTCTCTAAATGTTGACAAGACAAAGGAGATGGTTGTTGACTTTATGAGGACACGAGGCGACCATTCTCCGCTGAGCATCAACGGCTCCTCTGTGGGAATCGTCGAAAACATCAAATTCCTGGGTGTCCACCTAGAGAAGGACCTCAGCTGGTCCCTCAACACCAGCTCCCTACACAAGAAAGCCCAACAGCGTCTCTTCTTTCTGAGAAGACTGAGAAAGGCCCAGCTTCCACCACCGATCCTGACCACCTTCTATAGAGGAACTATCGAGAGCATTCTGAGCAGCTGCATCACTGTCTGGTTTGGGAATTGTGCCATATCGGATCGCAAAACCCTACAGCGGATAGTGAGGACAGCGGAGAAGATCATCGGGGTCTCTCTCCCCTCTATTGAAGACATCTACACCACACGCTGCATCCGCAAAGCCACCAGCATTGTGGCTGATCGGACACACCCCTCTCACACACACTTCACACTCCTGCCATCTGGAAAAAGGTACCGAAGCATTCGGGCACACACATCCAGACTGTGCAACAGCTTTTTTCCACAAGCCATCCGTCTCCTCAACAAAAAGGGACTGGACTGATAAACACACACACACAGACACACAGACACACTAACACAAACATTATCACACAGCTTAAACTCAACTACCTCAAAATATTGGGACTGGACTGACTAATCAACACAAGTGCAGACACACTGACCTACACTACCAAATTATCGTACACACCAACCTGTAAATGCTTCACTGTTTATCTTTTGCACAATGATCATTACTGAACTAATTTTTGCACTAATTCCTCAATTCTTGCTGCTGTTTTTAAAGAATGTTTACGTTTACCCACTACCTCAACACCATATTTTTATGTTCTGTAACTGTTACGTTTACGTTTACCCACTACCTCAACACCATATTTTATGTTCTGTAACTGTTATGTTTACGTTTACCCACTACCTCAACACCATATTTTATGTTCTGTTATGTCGTGGTTGCGCACTGTCACTTTGTTGTTGCTCTTGTTTGCACATTTGCACGTGCACTTTATGTTGTCTCTAAAAATAGTTATACTTAGCTAGTTAGTTTTTGTTAATTTATGTTGTAATTTATGTTAGGTCTCTCTGTCCTGTCTCTGCTAGCCAGTTAACTTGGCCTCTTGGTTAGCTAGTTTAGTGTCTCTGTTAAATTATGTTGTAAATTTATGTTGCATGTAGCACCTTGGTCCTGGAGGAACGTTTCACTGTGTACTAACTGTATATGGTTGTAATGACAATAAAGCCTACTTGAACTTGAACTTGAAGCTGCTATTTCAGCCTGCCGCGTTCTGATTGATGGGGTTACTGTGGGAAAACACCCTTTAGTTGCCTGTTTCATTCGTGGAGCTAAACAGTTGAGGCCACCCACTAGAGCCACTGTCCCTTCATGGGATTTATCTATCGTGCTCGAAGGTCTAATTGACACCCCTTTCGAACCACTAGAGCCAGCGCCTGTCAGGTTTCTGACCCTTAAGATGGTTTTCCTGCAGGCCATTACCTCTCTCAAGAGGTTTTGGAGATCTGCACGTCTCCCTATCCTGCCTAGACTTTGCCCCTGGGCTATTCAGGGCCATTTTGCATTATCACCAGAACTATCTTCCGAAAGTTCGATTCTCCTGCACCCTGTTGTTCTTGAAGCCTTCTGTCCTCCACCTTTTACAGCACTGGAGCAGGAGAGACTTCACTTACTGTGTTCAGTACAGATCTGGCCTTTAAAAACGCAAGTTTTGAGAAAAGTGATCCCACGACTTGCTGCGGCTGCGTGCGGCAAGCTGTGAAAATGCCCCTCATTACCTGTAGGGGGCAGTCGTGTTTCAGGCTGAGGTATTGTGTGTCTACTGAAGCCGAAAAATGTGTTATGTCTCTTAGGCGCCCATTGACAGCAAGCGACAGAGCTCATAAACATGTCAAGCTCAAACTGATATGTATTTATTCTTCATTTTCATTCAGAATTATAATTATTAGTAGTCCTTCGAATTTATTATTGTTATTATTATTATTACTATTATTGTAACGCACCTGCGCGTGTGTGCAAAAAAACTACAAAGATGTATGATATGTTAGCCTATGACAGTATTGGTTTATTATTTTTATGCGCTTTAAACATACACGGGCACTGGTGGCTCAGTGGTAGGTGATTCGCCTGTCATGCGGAATGCCCGGGTTCGATTCCCAGCCCAGCTCAAAATTCCAGTGTTATGCGCTAAAATGCCACGATATAGCCATTATATTATCAAGTTATGCTTCAGTACTAAATGCATGTTTGCAATTGAGATTTTTTTTTTCTTAAGCTATGGAACACATTAGCACACAGTTGCTATAATTTAATGATAATCATAAGCAAAAAGTGTAAAACAAAGGATTTACATTTATTACATTTTCACCCAGAGCAGGATTCAAACCAGAGTCTGGACGATTTTATACTATTATTTAAGCAACGCCACACCATGTGGAAAGTGGCAAAAATGCATCAATTTCATTGGCTGTCACTGAGTGTCAGCTATTCACAACTGGCCCGCAAGGAACACAGAATCCCCGGGCTTTGACTGCGCTTTTTCCATTCGTTATTACCAGGGGCGGACTGGGACCAAAATGTGGCCCTGGACTTCCTGGCCCACAGCAGCCCACACCATAATACATTGGCTCATTAATGTAGAGATAAATTTTTAACACCAGTTACTAGTATAAAAATATAACACAATACAGAAATGAATGCTATTTAAACATATTATTTGAAGTATCAATGAATATATATTGGGTCATATTAGTAAAACAAAGAAACGAAGAAAAGAACATCAAGACAAACAACATATAAATCTATAAGGCAATATTTTAAAAGAAATGACAATAAAACTGAAAAGGTAAGCTGAAATAAAATCAGTAGCAGCATTAGCTTACGCTAGTAAACTAGTTACTTATTTTAATTATTATGGTAGTCAATATTAATACGAAATAATGCAGAGAAACATTATTTTAAATTAATATTGACTACCATAATAATTACTAGCACGAGTTAATCCTGCTACTAATTTTATTCAGTTCAATTGCCATTCTTTTTACTTGGCTCTGGTAGATCAGGGGAGACGTGTTGTTCATTATCAGCAGGCACTGGTTCATCATCACTGACCTGCTACACTTGCAGCTTACACTGATGAGTAGTATGTCTTACCACACAGTTACTGTAATCCCCCATCTCATCTTTACGACAGGTGTGAAGTCATCAAACCGGTTTCGCTGCTGGGGGAATTCGCAGAATTGGGGGTTTTAAAAATAAATTAACAAGACAATGCCAAGACAAAAATATCAGATCACTGTCTTGTCTCGATTAAAGTGTCTCATAGTAATAATGTACGCACAGCACCGCGCTACCGCCTTAACCGTACATTCACATCAAATACCACACAGAGCTTTATTGATAATCTTCGAGAGTTATCAACTTTGATTGGATCGCCATTTGATTCCACAGAACTCGAACAAGCGACTGAATATCTAGAGTCAACACTTCGTCATAGCTTAGATAATGTAGCTCCAGTTAAAAGAAAAATGATAAGAGATAAGAAACTCGCTCCTTGGTATAAGGATCACACACGTACTCTAAAACAAACCGCTCGGAAATTAGAACGCAAATGGCGTCAAACTAAATTGTTAGTTTTCCAAATAGCATGGAAGGAGAGCATTCTGAACTATAGAAGAGCTCTCAGTGCTGCTAGGTCAATGTATCTCTCCACTCTTATAGAAAATAACAAAAATAATCCTAGATTTTTATTTAATACCATAGCTAAATTAACTAAAAACAAGACCACTGCAGAAATCTCCACAACAACAACATACAGTAGTGAGGATTTCATGAACTTTTTCAATTACAAAATCATAAATATTAGGCAAAAAATTCAGGCTTTAAAACCAGACAATTTAAGTGATACAGATGATAAATTAATCACATCACATCAGAACCTAGAATACTTTACTCCCCTTGAAGCGAACTGTGAATTAGATCCTATACCGACACATTTTCTCAAGCAGATAGTTCCAGCAATAACAGAACCCCTGTTAAAAGTAATTAACTGTTCACTCAGCAGTGGGTATGTTCCTAAATCCCTTAAATTAGCAGTTATTAAACCACTAATCAAAAAACCTGACCTTGACCCCTGTCAGCTTTCCAATTACAGGCTGATATCAAACCTCCCGTTTATCTCTAAAATTCTGGAAAAGGTAGTATCACAACAGATATGTTCATATCTACATAGGAATAGCATACATGAACTGTATCGGTCAGGATATAGGCCTCATCACAGCACAGAGACAGCACTCGTTAAAGTAGTAAATGACCTCCTAGTGGCCTCTGATCAGGGTTGTGTCACTATACTTGTGTTACTTGACCTCAGTGCAGCTTTTGACACTATTGATCATAGTATTCTCCTTCACAGATTAGAAAATGTAGTGGGAATTAAGGGAACGGCCCTCTTATGGCTCAGATCCTACAGTATTTGACTGATCGTTATCAGTTTGTAGATTTAGATGGTGACCATTCCTCATGTTCTCAAGTTGAGTTTGGTGTTCCACAGGGTTCTGTTTTAGGCCCACTGCTTTTTTCCCTTTACATGCTTCCTCTAGGCAACATAATTCGTAAACATGGTATTAGTTTTCATTGTTATGCTGATGACAAACAATGTATACGTTTCAGCAAAACCGGATGAGAAAAACCAGCTTACTAAAGTTGAGCAATGTGTGCAGGACATAAGAGATTGGATGTTAATTAATTTCCTTCTGCTTAATCCTGATAAGACAGAAGTTCTAGTCACAGGACCACAAGCAGCTAGAAGTAAGCTTTCTGATCACACTGTGATTTTAAATGGCCTTTCTGTTCCATCAAGTGCAACAGTAAAAGACCTCGGTGTGATTATAGATTCAAGCCTTTCATTTGAAGCACATGTAGATAATATTACCAGGATAGAATTCTTTCACCTCAGAAATATTGCCAAGATAAGAAATATATTGTCACTAAACAATGCAGAAAAACTAGTTCATGCTTTTATCACGTCTAGGTTGGATTATTGTAACGCCTTACTGTCTGGTTGTTCAACTAGGTGCTTAAACAAGCTTCAATCATTCCAGAATGCAGCAGCGAGAGTCCTTACTAAAACCAGAAGATATGAGCACATCACCCCTATCTTATCCACATTGCATTGGCTTCCTGTGAAATTTCACATTGATTTTAAAATACTACTCTTGACGTATAAAGCATTAAATGGTCTCGCGCCGCAGTATCTGAGTGAACTGCTAGTGTCTTACAATCCGCCACGCCTACTTCGATCAAAGGATGCAGGCTGCTTGTCAGTAACGCGTATTATTAAAACTACAGCAGGGGGCAGAGCTTTTTCTTACAAAGCCCCAAAGTTATGGAATAGTCCTCCAAATAGTGTTCAGGACAGTGTTTAAGTCCAGGCTAAAAACCTATTTATTTAGCCAAGCATTTTTATAAATAGATTTGCCATAGGTAAAGGAGCAGATCTGGGGGGCTCATGGACGTAAAGTATTAGGTGAACTGGTATGTTTAGATGCTGTCTTCCCCACTCTCATTGATCACTCAGGTTTGTTGACAGTGAGGTGATTGGTTGCCTTACATCTCTGGAAGCCCTCATGTTTGTGTTTCCTTCTGGCTCTCCCTTTTTAGTTATGCTGTCATAGTTAGTCCTGCCGGAGTCTCTGCTTGATTATACCAGTAAGAGACGAGCAATAAGACCCAGCAGGGGAGATGAATACCCGCAGCCCCAGAGAGAGAAAAACCGTTGGCTCAGTTGCGATGACGCGACGCTCGGTGTCAAAACAAAAAGCGCATGCATTATACATGATATTTGGAGCTCGTAAACTACGACATCGCTCGTTTTTTAAGTCAAAATTTATTAAAAATCTTTGCTCGTCTTCCGGAACACTCGTAAGCCACATTACTCATAATCCGAGGTTCCACTGTATATACTTTTTTTTCTTCTATATTTCTATATTTTGTGTTATTTTTTATTATGCCCTTATTTGTGCAGTTTATTTTACTAGTTAAACTTATTTTTCTTTGGTATTTCGTTTTATTCATATTTATTCCTAACGTATAAGTTTTTATTTTTTAAGGTCACTGGCGGTCGTATAAGCATTTCACTGCATATTGTACTGTGTATGACTGTGTACGTGACAAATTAAATTTGAACTTGAAACCTGACCCAGTTACACCAGTTCTGTCAAAAGGAGTGGGGCAAAATTCCAGCAAACTATTGTAGAAAGCTTGTGGAAGGATACCCGAAACGTTTGGCCCAAGTGAAACTGTCTCGGGGCAATTCTACCAAATACTGAGGAAGTGTATGCAACTTCTGACTTTGATAAAAGTAATTAAAAAAATACTAATTAAAAAATTCTCCCTTGCTCGATTCTGACCTTTAACAAATGCAAAAAAAGGTTAATATTTACTTATCTAAAACAGAAAAAGTTTACTCTGATTTAATGTTTGACAGTAAAAAAAAAGTTAGATTTTTCCTGAAGTATATGTAAATATCTGGTTTCTGTACCTTTAGTGTTTGAAGGTTTAGTATAGTGACTTAAAACAATTAAAACCGGTGTATTATATTTGGTACTTCTGAGAGTATTGTACAACATCTAATCCTTATTTCATTTAATGCATAAAATACCTGTTAACGGGTCATCGCTGTCAGACTGATTTGTTCGCTATCTCTTAGCTGTTGATCCTGTTTGTATAACATCACTGTTTAATTTCCTGGTGTTTGTAAAAGTAAGGAAAGAATAAAAGGGTTGTTTCTAGGTGTGCAAGATACCTGCGGTTGTACTTTCATCACTCCTCTGTTGTTGCCTGATGTCTTATGGATAGTGAGCATTCTTTAACCAAAAATAAAAATATGGTTGTTTTAGTAACACTCACTCAACTTGCACACTAAGCAATGCCTAATGGTGCGCTGGAAAGTAAAAACAGTAACATGTAACCCACCTGAAGAGCACAAAGACGAGTTCCTCTCAGTCTCTGCTTCTGGGAGATCACAGTCCACAGCTTCTGGTAATTCCTCTTAAAAAGATGGATAATGCTAAATGACATGGGAAAAGACATTTGTTAAAACTAAATGTGTTGTGCATTTCATTTACCATTTGGATCAATCTGGATTTGGTCCAGGCTTATTCCCTGAAAGTCTGATAGCCGGCCTTGCTCTAGGGCAAGCAGCACTTTCAGGGACTTTGCTGACATTAGCCAATTGCATCGTTCCTTCAGGTAGTCTGTAATATTGCCTATGGACCTGGATGTCATGGCCAAGAAAATTTGCCAGCATGTCCATCTCATTATCTTTTAGGTTGAGAACTGTGGATAATGTGGATACATGCTTCCTTAATTTTGTTGAGGACGAAGTTTTAGGATGTTTGGCTCCACACATCCTAAAACTCCTGCAATTCGTCTGATGGCATCTGATCTTCTTAGGTGAGTCTCTGCTTTAGGTCTGGTAAAAAAATAAGGATTTGTGTCAGGCACACCACAGGCTCGTCAATGACTAACCAGGACTTCCATGGACGAAAGCATGTCCGTGGTTAAAAGAATGGGAACTTCTCGGTCTCTTTTGCCTCTAATTTTAATCCGCTGAAAACGCTGGAAAAGTCTTTGTTCAAACTCTGAGTCCGACAGCCAAATCTGAGTGGATACCCGTAGTGTTTCTTGGGGGGGGGGTATGCACTACGTGGCATTTTTGACCCCTCACCCTCTCTTCTACGATTAAACAGAATCACCTCACAGAGAGTCACATTAGCCAGCTTGGACCAATACTTCTTATTTGCATATAAATGCATAAACACTGCATTTTTTTAAGTGAAAGCACGCGATGTGAGCAGCTTTAATTATTAATAATTAAATAATTATTTAATGCTTGACATAAACAGCTAAAATCAAGATGAATGTTATTCTTTAGATTGTTATTATCATGTTCTTTTGCTGTTTTGGGTTCAGCGTTAAATGATTATTTGAAACTGAAGCGCCTCTTGTAGATTCATGCCACGAGTCATTTTATCATACAAAGATCATTACGTTGTGCTCGGACCACTGACTCCAAAATTGAAATTTTTACCGTTAAAAATGTTTTTACAAGCCCTTGAGCTGTTGTTTGTGCTATTTTTATTAATAATAACAATAACAGTAGACAGAGAGAAACAGAGAGTCTGTCTAAACAAAATTAATTGCAGCCGTTTGGAAAATGTCCTCTTGCGCCACCTGGCGGTCATTTCACAAATTATTTTGAATTGCGACTGATTTATTTTGGCTGTTGCCGTTTGCCGCAACAGAGTGCATGGCAGTCATAGACATTCCGCGTGAGTAACCACTGTAAACCGAGATGCATCCGTGAAGAGAACACCTCTCCAATGTGCCAGACGACATCGAATGGGAGCATTTGCCCACTCAAGTCTGTTACGGCAACGCAGTGAGGTCAGGTCAAGACCCCGATGAGGACGACAAGCATGCAGTTGAGCTTCCCTGAGACGGTTTCTGACAGTTTGTGCAGAAATTGTTTGGTTATGCAAACCAATTGTTTCAGCAGCTGTCTGAGTGGCTGGTCTCAGACGATCTTGGAGGTAAACCTGCTGGATGTGGAGGTCCTGGGCTGGTGTGGTTACACGTGGTCTGCGGTTGTGAGGCCGGTTGGATGTACTGCTATATTCTCTGAAACGCCTTTGGAGACGGCTTATGGTGGAGAAATGAACATTCGATGCACGAGCAACAGATCTGGTTGACATTCCTGCTGTCAGCATGCCAATTGCACGCTCCCTCAATGCTTGTGGCATCTGTGGCATTTTGCTGTGAGACAAAACTGCACATTCCAGGGTGGCCTTTTATTGTGGGCAGTATAAGGTACACCTGTGCACTACTCATGATGTCAGATCAGCATCTTGATGTGACACATCTGTGAGGTGGGATGGATTATCTCAGCAAAGCAGAAGTGCTCACTATCACACATTTAGACTAATTTGTGAACAATGTTTAAGAGAAATGGTAATATTGTTTATCTGGAATGAATTTTAGATCTTTAAGTCCATCTCATGAAAAATCGGAGCAGAAACAAAGGTGTTGTGTTTATATTTTTGTTAAGTGTATATACTTTTTTTTCTTCTATATTTCTATATTTTGTGATATTTTTATTATGCCCTTATTTGTGCAGTTTATTTTACTAGTTAAACTTATTTTTCTTTGGTATTTTGTTTAATTCATATTTATTCCTCGTCAATTACTAACCAGGACTTCCATGGACGAAAGCATGTCCGTGGTTAAAAGAATGGGAACTTCTCGGTCTCTCTTGCCTCTAATTTCAATCTGCTGAAAACGCCGGAAAAGTCTTTGTTCAAACTCTGAGTCCGACAGCCAAATCTGAGTGGATACCCGTAGTGTTTCTGAGGGTGTATGCACTACGTGGCATTTTTGACACCTCACCCTCTCTTCTACGATTAAACAGAATCACCTCACAGAGAGTCACATGAGCCAGCTTGGACCAATACTTCTTATTTGGAATATTTTTAAGGTTGTTTTGGTATTCTTCTCAACACTTATCAAGGTAGATATGCATGCTTTTAACATACTCCGTGAATGGAAGGAGCTGAGGCATATTCCATTTAGCTTCTTTTAGAGTTTGTAGGGCACGGGATGATACACACACAACCCACTTTTTCTCAAAGAGACCCCGGGTTCTACTTAAATTCTTAGAAAATTCCTCATTGTCCGACTCTGCCATCTGTCTGTCACTTTTAAGATTATCTGCAATCTTCTTTAGTGTATGACCGAGCTTTAGAGCCAAGGATGGGGTTTTGTAGATGTTCTTCATTAAAACCAGCAACAGCCTTAAGTGCGTCAATCACAAAGTTAAAGTTAGAAGGTAGAAAGAAGTCCTTAATTGTTTTCAGTCTGCCAGCTTTTTGCGACTGCTGAATTAGTCTTCCAAGTTTTTGTCTGATGGACTCGTGTTTTGTTTTGTCATGTCCATGTTTTAAATACAAATTTTCTCCAAGTCTCAAAATAATTTTTTTTTTTTTTGATAATGGTTGTTACTTTATCCTGGTGCATAGCATTTACTAGCTGCCAAACGTTCTTGCTAACACCATCCGGGACCGGCTGTGCATATGCACAGAGAGCCTGAACGCGACTTTTACCTGGCTTTTGAGATTTGCATTTTTGTGCAAGTTTGCACCTTGACATGTGCCTCCATAACGTCTTTCTTTCAAGTAATGCTTGAAAGTTTATGCAGTAGTGCATGTAGTCACTTCCCTTGACAGTTTTGTAGCTTGCTGACTTGGGATTAGTGTTCCTGTACCAGTTTCTATAACCTCATTATTGTAAGCACGATTTCCTTGGTTTCTTATAAAATCAAAATGTAATTTTCTTTGTTTTGATTTTAAAGATAAGCTCATTGCTTTGGCTACAGCAGTTTCATTGCTGCGTTTGCGCATTAAGTGCCTTGCCATTTTATGGCAGCGCAAGGGACAGTAGAGGCAGTAATGAGTTTTACTATAGACTCTAGAACCACCTTTCCTTATTTTGTTCATTACGGACACGTTTGATTCCCTTGATGGAGTATACTCATCGTCACTGTTTTCAAAACTGCTCATAGAAGCTGATCCTTAGAATTGTTAAAGATATTCTTTGGTAAGCTGGAAATTAAATAGACAAAACAAAAGCTTATAGCTAAATTATCTGAAATAAACATTAGCCAGATGTGAAAATGTTTAAAAAAACACCAAAAAAACAAACCAGAAAACCTTTGCAGAGTTAGAATTAAGGTAGGTTATGTCAACACTGTCTGAGCTGTATTATCGCTACAAGACCAACACACATAGAGCAACATAGACTTTGTTTTGTTGATTGGTTGTAGAGCTCTGATTGTTAAGAGATTGAAGGCCTCACATATTTCCCCTCTGAGAGAGCTCGGCCAGGCTCTCTCTAGGCTCTCGCTGCGGGTGGCTACAGCATCACCCAGGAATTGAATTAGCGATCTCCAGATGATAGGGTGGCGCAGTGGTAAAGTGCTCACCCCATCATCTGGAGATTGAGTTTGATTCCCTGGTGATGCTGTAGCCACCCGCAGCCTCCGAGTGTGTTACTCTGCCCCCGATGTAGTTCTAAAAGATGCGGTTGGCGACCATCACATGGTTCGGAGAAAGCATAATAGTCTTCAGCCCTACAGTGGGAGCCACGTCAAACAGCCGCCTGGAGCATGATAGGTCCATGACAGAACCATGACAGGACCATGCTTGATCCATGCACGGAATGTGATCCCCCGCGATGACGCTCTTAACGATGCCCCGCCCCATAAACGTCATGCGCTTTCTAAAAAGATGGTTGCATTGCTCTATAATACCGCCAGGTGGAGCATTGACTGCTTGTATGTATACATATGTACAGTATATGTATGTATGCTCAATGTATAGGCAGTTCTTACATTGTCAACATAGTTTCATGAATAGGTGATGTGGAAAAAAAAACTGATTAAAAAAAAGGTTTTTTTAAAATCACTCAATACACAACCCATGATGCTTGTAACGCTCAGGTTTTATATTTAAGCTATTTACACTATTACGGAGTCTAAAATCTAAAAAACAGGCTAATATAATTTACTTCCGATGTAGCGCAATCTTCGCGGAGCAAGAAAAGACACGTGACAACAAACACAACTACCACACCAAACCAAAGTGTATTAAATGAAAAAGACAAACAAACAAACAAGGTGCACTAACAACCAATATATATGAAATATATACAAATATAAACAATGTGTAAAATGTATGCGTATGTATGAGTGCGTGTGTATGAATGTCCAAGTCCATGTTATTGTGAGTGTGGAATGGTGATCGGGGAGATGGCTCGGTCTCACCGGTTTAAGATGTTCAATCCGGGAGCACAAGAAACGGAAGGAGATTGGTATTGTTGTGAGTCCAAGGAAAAGTAATCCTCGGCAAATCCACACAATCGCTTTCTCTCTCATCCAAAATGCAGTGCGCTGTCTCATCATCTCTCCACCTCGAGTCCTTTGCCAGTTCCGGCTTTATACCGGCACACGTGACTTGACGTTGCTTCCGGGTTCTCTTGCACTGCAATCGCGCATGCTCGCGAGAGCTTAACTGGCTTGTTTGGCAGACTGACCTGCTGGTAGTTTTGCCTCTTTCTCCGCTGTGATCCTGGGGTTAGTCCGTGATGGATGCATGGCTGGTTCAGTGGTTCATTGTTGGAAGGTCGGCGGCTCCAGCGGTCCCTGGTAAGGTCTGGCAGATGGTAACTCCTGGATCTTCCCCCTTAGGTTCACAGGGATGTGTGGCTAAGGGCCTGGTCGATTTTATGCGGCCTCTGTTTCCCTTGGCCCGGCTCCGGGAGCTCAGGCACACTTCGCACGACTGCACTTACTGCCAGACGTCCTTGCAGATGGTGGGCCACCAGGCGACGTCTAGGAGGCTTAGTAGGGTTTTTAGCCGCCCCTAAAAGGGTTTCTAGCATCCACTGCCTGCCGAAAACTGATTTTCCGGTTTATACTGCTGTTTATGGATTCTCTGAAATCCCTCTCTAACAAACCCACTTTTTCAGACATAGCCTCTACACCCCATTCATGTTGCAGTGTTTGTATATTATCAGTAAAATTGGACATATGACAAATATTCACATCATCGTCAAGTCTATCTGATAAATATAAAGAACTCAGCCAAGCTGTAGGGTTACGTTGTGTCACACATGCATCTACATCATCTACTACATCATTCGGTACATTACCAACAAAAACAGCGTCGGCCTTCCCGGCCTTACTAGCGTTAGCATAAGCCTTAGCCAAGTTAGAGTCTAGCTTACTCTGCAAAGTCGCACAACACCGGAAAAATACCCAAACAAACAGACTCCCCATACGGGCCACCATTATGTAACGCTTAGGTTTTACATTTAAGCTATTTACACTATTACAGGGTCTAGAATCTAAAAAAACGGCTACTATCATTTATTTCCGGTGTAGCGCAATCTTCGCGAAGCAAGTAAAGACACGCAACAACAAACACAATTACCACACCAAACCAAAGTGTATTAAATGAAAAATTTTATTAAATTAAAAAATATACAAATATAAACAATGTGTAAAATGTATACGTATTCGTGTTATTGTGAGTGTGGAATGGTGATCGGGAGAGATGGCTCGGTCTCACCAGTTTAAGATGTTCAATCCGGGAACACGAAAAATGGAAGGAGATGGGTATAGTTGTGGGTCCAAGGAAAAGTAATCCTCGGCAAATCCACATAATCGCTCTTTCATCCAAAATGCAGCGCGCTGTCTCATCATCTCTCCACCTCGAGTCCTTTGCCGGTTCCGGCTTTATACCGGCACACGTGACCCGACGTTGCTTCCCGGTTCTCTCGCGCATGCTCACGAGAGCTTAACGCCTGTGACCAACACTGTCTCTTGGGTCAAGTAAAACCATATAGGGCACATTTCGTTGTGCAGGTGAGCAGCAGTAGCTCCTTAATCCATTCCCTGCTATTTTAAAATAACCCTTTATGTGGCCGCGCTACATGCTTATGCTATTTGAAATAAATATATTTATTTATTAATTAATAAAACTACTTATTGAAATATTTTTCAAGACATCCTTAATAATAAAGTATAACACAGTGTAAGCATATTTTAATTAAATATATTTGTGTATGCAGCAATGTAACAATATGATAATATTAATCAACATAATATTAATCTTAGTGAAATAATATAAAGGTTAAGTGAGAAAAGCAGACAGGTCGTAAAACATAGCAGTAAGGGAATGGTTAGAGTGACCCAGATGAGACAAGATAAGGTGCCAGGTGTCGGACTTGGCCTAATGAAGGATTAAAACAAGTGTTGGATACACGTATACATGTCTGAGTAAAAATATAGACAAATATCCAAAAGACACACAATCAGTTTTAGGAATACTGAGTTTAATAAAAGTAGAAAAAAAAATAAACTAGTATGTGCATCTACTAAATTAAGAGATGCTTATACATGGTCTGTCTCTTGAGAACTGTAGAATAAACCAGGAACAACCAACTGATAGAAAAAACCAAGGGCAAAGCAGGGAGGATAGAAAATCCTGGAACAACCAACAAAAACCCAAGGACAGAAGAAATAATCAGGTGACAGACACCAGATAAGCACCAGGCACTAGAAACCAGATAAAAAGAGGGGCTAACGAGGTGTACGGGAAACTATGTAATAAACTATACACTGAAACTAAACTTGAAAGAATCAGGGGAATCTCCCTGCGAGACAGTGTGTGTGTGTGAAGATGGCCATGTGGGCAGACTGGACGGGCAGATAAGAAATAGAAAAATCAGAGACACAGAGCTAGTCTTGTGAATAAAATATTTTAATAAGAGTAGACAAAGAGTAAAAAGGCTCGCTACATGGTAATAATATAAAATACAAAGTATAAAAGCCCAACGTAAAATACAAAACATAAGGGGCCAGGGTAAAAGCATCAACAGAAATAAAATTCCTCAGAAGGAACACGGTCTGAACTGCCCTGGCTGTCCGAATCATCCAAAGGGATGAAGTCATCAATGGAGAAGTCGCAGTTGGCTATAAAATAGAATAAAATGTATAAAAACATTGAATGGGGTAAAATAAGGCAAATAAGTAAAATAGTGTAAAGAAGATGCGAGGTGTATGACATAATGGTACAAGATAAGAGAAATGTAATTTTAATGAAAAAATTAATTGATAAAAACTGGATTATAATGGATTATAATTTTGCTGTGGTCAAACGAGGTGAAGGTACAGGGGAGGAGACTGGAGATCCCCCCTCTCAGAAACTGTATAAAAGGAGATTTTGACTGTGAATTCAGTCTGGACTTGGCACCGCTTTGGTTCTGATCCAAGGCATGGCTAGGCTGGCTCATCTGGGTTCTTATTGCTGCAATAAAAGCCTGACTTACTTCATCCAGCTCTGCGTGGCATAATCTTCTTCAATTCTTCTTTAATTCTCTTTGTTAATGACTTGTTAACTGATTGATATTTTAAACTAACAGCAACATCAACAGGTGGAAGAATTTTCTCCCACATTTATTGGTGACCCCCGACTGCGATTGCCGTTGAGGGGTGACCACTCTGGGGACCTGGGACCACCGCGGGCCGAACTTTAACTTGTGACCATTAACTTGTGCCGGCATAGAAAAGGTGAGCAGAAAACCTGTTTGATCAAATTTCTGCATTAGAAGTTCATGGTCTGTTAGTGTGCGTGTTTTCAGCTGGAGGGAGTAACTCCTAAGGTATATTGAACACATTTTGTTGAATGTTGCTAATATTGATAAAATAAGCGCTACATTTATTTTAATATAAAAAGACTGGATGAAGTAACAAAGAATTGGGAGATCTCCAAAAGTTTTTGTTTTCTGATTTTTGTTGTTTATATTCTCTTTATTATTTTTTTTTGTGTTGTGTGACATCTGAGGTAACGCCACTGTGTTGGGGCTAGAGCCTGTATATGAGGAATCGCCAACAAGTGGGGCTGGACCCAGATGGTCAGTTTTGATATATGGTATAAGATATCTGAGGTAACGCCACCGTGTTGGGGCTAGAGCTCGTACACGAGGAATCGCCAACAGGTGGGGCTGGACCCAGATGGTTTAAAGTCCTGCAGATCACTAGGTAGGGGACGAAAGCAAATCCTCAGATGTGGCAGGTGGAAAAAGTCCTGTAATAAGCCGCTAGGTATAGAACTCATTAAAAAGCGAGGTGTTTCTAAGACGCAGAGCTGAACAGGTGGTTATTGTGAAAAAGTCCTGTAGGTGGTTGTGCTGTCCTAGGGCTAGAACCCATATATATGAGGTATCGCTGGGGAACGAAAGGAGATTGCTATTTGAAAATTCCTACAGGTGGTATTGAAGTTTTCTGGGCCCAGGTTGTGTTGTGTGATAAAAGGTTTTACTGTTGATGTTGTTTTGAGTACTCAAATTGTTAAAAACTGTTGTGAAAAGTAGAAAAACGCTTGTGCTGTGTGTCTTTTGTATCTGTGAGTGTCCTTTAAAAGTGTGCGTGCATTAAATTTATGTGCACAGTCCTGAATTTATGTGTATGTGTAAGAATATAGTAAGTGATACGATATTGGAGATAACTTAATGAGAAGATAGAAGAATTCAAAAACACCTTTTTGGATTTTCTGACTTGCTATAATTATTAGCATAGAGATCGCTAGGCCATTTTTAGGGGGGCCTTAGCCCCCCTAACATTTGTACTCAGCCCCCTAAAAATTCTCTATAAACTTCACACACATTGCTGGTCGCCCGTCGTCCCCTTTAAATTTGATATAAAAGCGCAGCAGACTTCGGCTCCTCCCCGAGTTTCAGCGCGGCCTTTAATTCGCTATCACAGGGGGAGAATTTAGGCAAGTGTGTGTTTCTTCCATAAATTGTTATATCTGCATCAGTGCAGTCCTTTTTCATAAATACAGTTTACTTAATGTCCTGAGGGATTAACCAGTTAAATCTTCACTGTGTTCACCCTCATCACACCAGCTGTTTCCTCTAGTGAAAATGAAGCCCTTAATACATCCTCTATATAGTCTACTTTATAAAACCATCATGCCGTTGCTGTTTTAATTGTAAAACCTAACTGTCTATTTAAAACATTGCACACTGCATATGGCATTAACTACCATAGAGTTATACACATACAGTGGTTAATCAATCAAAATGTAGGTCCTACCGTCGCCGCGCTCGGCGGTACCGTTTGGCTTTGTGCGTTTGCTGGCTTTTACCGTTGAGTGGCGCTATATAACTACAGGCTGACGCCTCATGCCTTAGTTCATTCTCTGCTGGATTAATGAGACACAGAGTTTTAGAACTGCACGTAGTAGCGGATAAAATCAAGTAAAACATTGTAGTTAAACAAATTTATAATCACAGAACTAAAATGACGATACAAATGTAGAATTTAAATTAAATTAAATCTTATTAGGATCAAATTTAAACAAAATAAATGTTAACACAGTGAGCCTTTAAATTTTATCACATGTAATTAGAAAAGACGCGTGTAGGGTTTTGTGTCGTCTTATATCTTGTGTTCTTTAAATTTATAGTAGATTTATATCTCTCCACTCTTATAGAAAATAACAAAAATAATCCTAGATTCTTATTTAATGCTGTAGCCAAATTAACCAGAAATAAGACCACTGCAGAAATCTCCACAACAACATCATGCAATAGTGAGGACTTCATGAACTTTTTTAATAATAAAATTGTAAATATTAGGCATAAAATTGAGGTTTTGAAACCGAACAATGTAATTGATGCAGATGTTAATCTAGCCATGTCAGACCAGAACCTAGAATACTTTACTCCCCTTGAAGAGAATGAACTAATTTCACTCATCTTTTCTTCAAATTCATCAACCTGTATATTAGATCCTGTACCGACACATTTTCTTAAACAGATAGTACCAGCAATAATAGAACCCCTGTTGAGAATAATTAATTCTTCACTCAGCATTGGATATGTTCCAAAATCTTTTAAATTAGCAGTTATCAAACCAATAATTAAGAAACCTGACCTCGACCCCTGTCAGCTGTCCAGTTACAGACCAATATCAAACCTCCCCTTTATCTCTAAGATCCTGGAAAAGATAGTAGCGGAGCAGCTTTGCTCATATATACATAGAAATGGCATACATGAACTGTATCAGTCAGGATTTAGGCCTCATCACAGTACAGAGACAGCGCTCGTTAAAGTAGTAAATGACATTCTATTGGCCTCTGATCAGGGTTGTGTAACTATGCTTGTATTACTTGACCTCAGTGCAGCTTTTGACACCGTTGATCACGCTATTCTTCTTCACAGATTAGAAAATGTAGTGGGAATTAAGGGTACAGCCCTCTCCTGGCTCAGATCCTATCTGACCCATCGTTATCAGCATGTAGACTTAAATGGTGATTATTCTGCATGTTCTCTAGTGGAGTTTGGCGTTCCGCAGGGTTCAGTTTTAGGTCCACTGCTTTTTTCCCTTTACATGCTTCCTCTGGGCAACATAATCCGTAAGCATGGTATTAGTTTTCATTGTTATGCTGACGATACACAGTTATATGTCTCAGCAAAACCTGATGAGAAAAAACAGCTTACTAAAATTGAGCAATGTGTGCAGGACATAAGAAATTGGATGCTAATTAACTTCCTTCTGCTAAATCCGGATAAGACAGAAGTTCTAGTCATAGGACCGCATACAGCTAGGAGTAAAATTTTAGATCACACCGTAACTTTAGATGGCCTTTCTGTTCCATCAAATGCAACAGTGAAAGACCTTGGTGTGATTATTGATTCCAGCCTTTCATTTGAAGCACATGTAGATAATATTACCAGGATAGCATTCTTTCACCTCAGAAATATTGCCAGAATAAGAAATTTATTGTCGCTAAACGACGCAGAAAAACTAGTTCATGCTTTTATCACCTCTAGGTTGGACTATTGTAATGCCTTACTGTCTGGTTGTTCAGCTAGATGCATAAATAAGCTTCAGCTAGTCCAGAATGCAGCAGCGAGAGTCCTCACCAGAACCAGAAGATATGAGCACATCACCCCTATCTTATCTTCACTCCATTGGCTCCCTGTGAAATTTCGCATTGATTTTAAAATACTACTCTTGACATATAAAGCATTAAATGGTCTCGCGCCGCAGTACCTGAGCGAAATGCTAGTGTCTTACGATCCGCCACGCCTACTTCGATCAAAGGATGCAGGCTGCTTGTCAGTACCGCGTATTATGAAAAATACAGCTGGGGGCAGAGCTTTTTCTTATAAAGCCCCAAAGTTATGGAATAGTCTTCCAAATAGTGTTCGGGACTCAGACACAGTCTCAGTGTTTAAGTCCAGGCTAAAAACCTATTTATTTAGCCAAGCATTTTTATAAATAGATTTGCCATAGGTAAAGGAGCAGATCTGGGGGACTCATGGACGTAGAGTATTATGGTGAACTGGTATGTTTGGATGCTGTCTTCCTCACTCTCATTGATCACTCAGGTTTGCTGACGGTGAGGTGATTGTTTGCTTTACATGTCAGGAAGCCCTCATGTTTGTGTTTCCTTCTGGCTCTCCCTTTTAGTTATGCTGTCATAGTTAGTCCTGCCGGAGTCTCTGCTTGCACTCTACAGTTAATATACATTCACATTATACATTGTGTGACTGTGACCATACCTAACTGCCATCTCTCCTCTTCTTCTCTTTCCCCCCCTCTTTCTTTTTCCTCTCTCCTCCTGTCCCCCCCTTTCACTCTTTCTCTGTCTCTCTGTCGAGCTACACATGTCGTTCCTGAGCTGCCAGTGATCCAGACTCCCTCTGCCCTCCGGACCTGTCTGACCCATCCTGGTGCCCCGCTTCTGGCTGAAGATCTCGTCACATGGATGCCCCGTGTGTCTCTCCGGGATGCGTCTGGTGTCTGGGAATGATTCTCTCTACCTAGAAAATGGTTCTGGCCTTGACTGGTGTTGGCAACTGTTTCTCTGGGGACTTGACAGTTCGATAGTTCATGACTGGAACTTCTTACAAGTCTACCTGGGTCTTCAATAACTACCTGGACTCCATATTAACATCAATTAACATCAGCTATTATAGCTGAACTGCCTCCCACCCTACACACTGTATAAATGCAGATCATTTACTGCTTTCTGTTTCACCCAAATGAGGATGGGTTCCCTGTTGAGTCTGGTTCCTCTCAAGGTTTCTTCCTATTACCATCTCAGGGAGTTTTTCCTTGCCACTGTCGCCCTCGGCTTGCTCACCAGGGACAAACTGACCATTTTGATTCATACAAATTCACATTTCATACAAACTTAAATAATTCTTTTGACTATGTAAAGCTGCTTTGCGGCAATGAAAATTGCTAAAAGCGCTATACAAATAAAATTGAATTGAATTGAATTTATTAACTACAATAAATGACCATAAAAATTATAACATTGTCAGGACGTTCTACAGCGTCAGCTGATGTTGGTCATTCAGCCCCGCTTGTGTTTGTGCGTTATTATAAGAATGAAATGCAGTAGACTGTTTTGATCTGTAACGGGTTCGACCCATGTTGCACGGGCGGCACCATAAAGCACGGACACGAGGCGAGGTCTTACGGGAAAAGGGTAATTTATTTAGGTAAAATGGGGAAGGAAAGTGTTGAAGGAGGAAGAATGGAAAGAATGGGATTGAAGAAAGGTTGTGCATGTGCAGTTCCGGGGGCTGTGCCACACTGGCATGCGGGCACACAGCTGACGATAAGTGTTGATGCGCGGAGTGGCAGAACTGAGCACGCGGAGGCAGCGCTCCTGCACGCTCCCTCGTGACGGCGCTTCTCCCGACAGCGGGGCTGCGAGGGCGGGCACGGTGCGGGAGTGAAGATGCCGCGGGAGCTCGCGCAGCTCTTTCTCGCGCTGTCCTCAGCGCGGAGATCAAAGGGCAGAATTCTAGTGTCCTTGTTTAAAGTCCCTGGGTCGTGTCACATCTCCCCACTGACATGCTTTTTTTTTTTTTATATATATATTCTCCATTACATTACGTACTTCTCAGACCTTGGACAAAACTCCGCGCCTTGCTTTTATAATGCGGAGCAAGCCCGAGATCATATTAACGTTAATTATCGCCAGCCGGCACAAATAGGCGGCTCCCGTCCCTTTGCCGCCTATTCAGGGAGCCTACGGAGTGAGGGAGTAGTTATAGTAGATTTGGGCGTACACCCATCACACGCGCACGCCGTGGCAGATCATCATAATTGTCCCAAACTTGTATTTCATAAGGTTTTTCGAGCGGTTTGTACAGCGCAACGGAGGTCAATATTTACTATTAAACATTAAACGAATTTACAAAGCTTAATGCGTGCGATTAAGCGCTGATTCTACGTAGGAATGTAAAGAAGAGGATCCTGATGCTCAACATTCCGGAGACCAAACCCCATTTAAATTAAATTAACAAATATTGCATGTAAATAACAATAGCCCACGTTTAAAAAAGCATTTTTATTTAGATTATAAAAAAATAATCCTGCATCTGTTTTAGGTGTTCCAGCTGCCACTGTTCTAAAATTCCAATTAAATCAAATCTTATTAGGATCAAATTTTAGCACAATAAATGTTAACACAGTGAGCCTTTTGATTTTATCACTTGTAATTAGAAAAAAAGCGTGTATGGATTTTTGTCATCTTATTTCTTGTGTTCTTTAAATTTATAGTAGATTTATTAACTGAAATAAATTACCATAAAATTAAAACAGTGTTAGGACGTTCTACTGCGTCAGCAGATGTCGGTCTTTCAGCCCCGCTTGTGTTTTTGCGTTATTATAAGAATGAAATGCAGTAGACTGTTATGATTTGTAACGGGTTCGACCCATGTTACTCAAACAACTCAGTTCAGGTGTAAGTAAATGGATAGAAAGTAAATGGCTGTGCTGGGGGAGGGAGGTGCTAATGATTTGGTCGGCTCTGTGTGTGTGTGTGTGTGTGAGAGAGAGAGAGGGGTGTCGCGGTCGTTTTCAGTGAAACAAAGGCTCAGCTGAAAAATGTTAGGCACATCAGTCACTTAACCCCCAATGAAAGGTATTTGAATGTTATGATAGTTGTAATATAACAGATGCGCACTGAATACTGAACCTAAACCAGGCACGGAGATTAATGAACCAAGATAGCCCCCATACCCGTTTAAAAAAAAAAAAAACCCAAAGAATATTATAGTGTATAGACTGATTAAAAACAATGCAATTTATGCTATCATAAGGAAAATAACAAGTTCTTCCATTCCAATGATTAAAAAAAGGTAACAATGTCAACTTTAGAATTTAGAATCCAGGAGATTAAAATTACACAAATTGAAATCACTGAAAGTCTCTAGAAGAGCCTCAGATTCAAGAGGTTTTTAAAGTGGGGAGAAGTGCATTTCAGTTCCTCTGAATGTATAGGTGAGAACACCTGGGGACGGTGAATAATTTGTATTTGAATGTTGTCTGGCATTGTAAAGCACTATAGTGACACTAAAAGAACAACCCAGGATTAATAGGAATTCTTATACTGCATAAACATTATTTAGCACAAAAAAATTCCTCGCGCTCGGGAAAACTATGCGTGCGGTTGAGCGCTGGTTAGACTATAGGAAATTAAATCGGAGGGTTTTTATTTAGACTATTAAAAAAATAACCTGCGTCTATTTTTAGGCGTGCCAGCTGCCACTTTTTATAGTTAGAAGTTTTCAATACTAAGCTTATAATGCCCACATGACATGACGGAATAAGGCACGGCTGGTGATGATTGGGGTTTGTTGGGTTACAGTGGATTTTACTACGCGGTGTAAGTGCAATGGCCATCCGTCTGCTCGCGCTGACTCTGCTCTTTGCGGATGGCCGGACCGGCCCCTCCCACCTCTCGCTCCTTTGAAGTCCCCGGGGCGCGTTCCATTTGCCCTGCTTGCATGCCGCACTTCCGCGTTGTTGCACGCGCGCTGCATACACAGCGCGTAGTAAAATCCACTTTAACCCAACAAACCCCGAGTATTTTATAGCGCGGGGTGCAAGCCCGGGCAACGATAGCAACGATAGCTCACCAGTCATGTGTAATTCTGCGGTCCCGCTGCTTCGCATGTCTGAAGGGGAGGCCGCCCAACTAGTGAGCGAGGAGCGATATTGATTTGGGCGCACGCCGTGACAGGCTGAAAAAACTGTTGTCAGATTAATGTACAAAAACTATATAATAAAACTATATAAGACTACATGCCTTTATAAGACTCAACTTTTATTTAAGCGCACTCACAATAACGAAAAAACGTTGTGATTTTGTAAGTGTTGTGATTTTGTAAGTGTTGTAAGCTGCGCTGTTCTGTATTGTTTTTGGTGAACTTGAGCGCGTCAGAAAATGAACGCAAACGTTTTTTTAAATGGTCAGAGTCAGTCTGCTTGCTGTTTTCCCGATGCGTTCATAATCATTAGTCTACTTCTGCCGGTGCGCTCTGGAAAACTTCATGCATGCGGCTGAGCGCTGATTAAAACTATGGAGTGAATTAAAGAGGAGAATCACGATGCCGAATCGAAGTCCTGAGCCCAAACCTCATTTAAATTAAATTAACAAATATTATAAGTAAAAAAACAATAGCCCATGTTTAGAAACCGTTTATAAATTCTTTCCGACATGAGTTGGCCCGGTGTTATGCGCAGAGCGCCGGGAGATTTCCTGAAGCTCAGAAATCACTGGGCATGTTTTCTAAATAGCCGCTATCTTTAATAACTGATGGAGGTTTTGAGCTGTATACACACGCATTCCTGCCTAAACAACTCAACTTAAAACTACACCTGTAACACAATAAACAGTAATATTTCAAACATTCTGCAGGCTGATATTTGGAGAAAGGAATGAATAATGAATAAACCAGTTGTTGGGTCAAAATAACCCAACCAGGTGTTCATTTGTAAACTACATCTCATATGAGCCAACATGAGCAACCCAACAATGTGTTTAAAGTACCTGAAATAATCCAGAACTTAAATAACAATAAACCGATACAGAGATACGCTGTATAACGGTCACTGTTGTATTTACGGCAACGAGCGAAAATGTCACTTTGCGCCACCTGGCGGCCATTTTACGAATGACTTTGAAATGCAACTGATTTATTTTGGCCGCTGACGTTTTTACGCGGCGGTGAGCGCGACGGTAATAACCATTCCAATTGATCAACTACTGTAGGGCTATGGCCTAATAATCTACACAATAAATGTCTCAGTGTGTTTTTCGTTGGGTGTGACGTTACTGGTGGGGTCGCTTTAACTATTTTAATCACTATCTGATCCAGTGTCAGGCTCTAGCTGTTGCAGCGCTTCTTCAATTCTTGCGCGTTTTTCTTGTCCTTGTTTGCCTCGGGCTCTTGTTCTCTGGGATGGTCCGGCTTGTTCTGCAGCTGCCTCTTCTTCAATGAGTTCCGCTTCCTATTCTTCTATGTTATCTTGGGGCCACTCTGGCCAATAACCTTGTTTTTCTTGTTCTTGTTCTTCTGGTTCTTGTTCTTCTGGTTCGGTCCACGGCAATCCTTCAGTGTGCTCGTATGGGTCTGGTGCCTGTCATCTGGGTCTTTCTTCGGTCTCCTGGGACCCCTGGGGGCCTGCTTGTAGTCCCGACGGTCCTGCCCTTGGAGATTCTTCAGGGGTTTCTGGGGTATACCTGTCTCTCACCTGGTCTGGGTTTGGTGCTTTGCAGCAATGGTTTAAGTGATACCACACGTCTTTTCCTTGTACTTTTACGGTGGTTGGGGTTGCAAATACTACTTTGTATGGCCCTTCTCTCCTAGCTTGGTTCCACCTTCTTCTGAATACTCAAATGAATACCCAGTCACCAGGCAGTACTGTTCTGTCATCTGCTTCTTCCTCTGCTTCGTTGACTGGTCTTTGCCTGTTGTCGTCGAGTATCGTCGCTCCCTTAACCTGTTGGAAAATAACTTTATGTATTTCAGATAAGTGTTTTACATAATGATCAAGTTCACTTTGTAGTTGTTCGAGAGATGGACCTTTATAGGGTCCGCGAACAAAGAACGTCAGCATCGGTCTGCCAGTAAGCATTTCATGCGGTGTTAAATGCGTGTTTCGGTTAGTTTGCGATCTCATGCACATTAAAGCTAACGGTAAAGCTTCTAGCCAATTCATGTTTGTTTCTGCACAGATTTTAGCTAGTTTCATTTTAAGTACTCCACTCACCCTCTCCACCATCCCTTGGGATTGAGGATAATATACACATCTGAATCTGTGCTTGATGTTTAGCTACTACATTACTTTTTGTATTACCTTGTTTGCAAAGTGCTTTCCGTTATCTGAGCTAAGGGTGTCTGGGATCCCAAATCTTGGTATTACCTTTCTACATAGACATTTTGCTACAGCAGTTGCATCTTCTTTAGCCGTTGCTACAGCCTCTACCCATTTGCTGAACCTATCAACAACTACTAGGATGTATCGTTTCCCTTGAAATCTCGGTTCACCAATGTCTACGAAATCACACATTATGTGTCTAAAAGGTCCATCTGGTTATGGAATGTGCCCTACAGGCGAGGTGAAAAGCTTTCTTATGTTGAATCTAGCACATATGTCACAATTTGAGACAATGTTCGATGAACCATAGGGTCTAGATAGGGTGACCACCATGTTTGTTGGATTCTCCTTATTACCTCTCCTTTTGCTACATGGTCGTTCCCATGGGCTCCTCTTATTAGTGTTAGGAGGAAGCTCTGGGGTGCTACCAGTCGCCTATCCATACTTTGCCAAACATTGGTATTATTATCTTTCTTTGCCCCCCTAGTAACCCATTTTCGAATTTCTTCACCTGAGGCTGTCGCTTGCATGTCTGCTAGATAGGCAAAATCCGGTGGGGGCGGTGCATAATCTTCGGGCCTGAGGATTATTCTTTCTTCCGTGGCTGGGCTTACATTTGGCCTTACAGGGCTGGTTTCTGAGTTTGAACTAGAGCTTGAGCTTGAGCCAGAACTGGAGCTAGAGCTAGAACTTGAACTAGAGCTTGGTTCATTCTCTACCTGTGGAGTGGGCTCTGCCTGTGGATTTGGGGCTCCCTGTGGAGTTAATTCAGGCATCATGTTTATTCGCCTTACCGCTGCTTTCTTTGCTGCTTCATCTGCTGCCTCATTTCCCTCACTAACAAATGTTCCGTCTTTTTTGTGTGCTGTACATTTGACTATGGCTAGCTTTGATGGTAATTTCATTGCTCTTAGTAGCTCTGCTATTGCTTCTCCATGTACCACTGATGTTGCATCTGCTCTTTTATAACCTCTTTGTGCCCATATGGGGCCATACAGATGGCATATCCTGTATGCATATGCTGAGTCTGTATATATGGTACATGCCTTTCCTTCTGCTAGTTTACACACATTCGTTAGGGCGAGTAGCTCAGCTAGTTGGGCGGAACAGGGTTGTGGCACATGTTCCGCTTGTGCTATTCTGAATGTTTCTCCATCTAATGTGTCACTACAGCATAACCTGTTTTATTGCTGTCTCCATCTCTGAAACATGATCCATCTACAAAGAATATACAGTCTGGATGTGTTAGAGGTTGATTTTCTAGGTCTTGCCGTGTCTTTAAGTGCTCTGCTGATACTAAATGACAGTCATGTGGTTCTCCTTCAGCTAGAGTCATTATGCGATCTGCTGGATTAACTGTCTGACACTTCCGTATGGTTAACTCGGGTACAGAGAGTATTATGTCATATCCTGTTTTTCTAGCATTTGTAATTACAAACGATGGACTGGTCAGTAGTGCGTGCAGTGCATGGGTGGTGTACAGCGTCACGGGGTGTCCCATAGTTATTTTAGCTGCTTTTTGATGAGCAAATGCTGCTGCTGCCACTCCTCAGTAGCAGGGTGGCATGCCTTTTTCAATGTTATCAAGTGCTGGACTGTAGTAGGCAATTGGTTGTTTACTAGGCCCTTGTTGTTGAGTCAGAACCCCTGTGGCAAAGCCGCCATGCTCTGAGACATACAGGTGAAACGGATTGTTATACTCTGGATTAGCCAACGCTGGTGCAGTGCAGAGTTCTCTTTTTAGCTGTTTAAAGGCTTCAAATGCTTCGGGCATCCACTCTAGTAGTGCTCTATTCCTGGCCTGCCCAACCGCCTTGATTAGTGCCCTCAGGGGTGCTGTTTTTAATGCAAAATCACAAATCCAATCTCTGCTAAAGCCTATCATGCCTAAGAAGGACAACATCTCTTTTATAGAACGCGGCTTGGGGGCTTTTAGTATTGCTTCTACGTGCTCGGGAGAAATGTTTAGATGTTCCTTTCAGTACTCTGCCTAAGTACTCTACTTCAAATTCAAATTCAAATTTTATTTGTCACATACACAAACATACACAGTACGAAATGTAGTGAAATGTATTATACGACTGCTATTGACCCTAAAAGAGAATTAAAGTTTACAAATAAGAAATAAATATAAATAAAAGAATACGATAAAAAATTAAATAAAAAAATTAAATTAAACTAGGAAAAAATAGAACTAAAAATAAAAATGTGCTAGAAAAAAATGGAACTAAAAATAAAAATAGAAATATGATATGCATAAAAATAGAAATATACTGTACATAGAAATATGATGTGCATAAAAATAGAAATATACTGTACAAATTGAAATATACTGTACTGGTGTGCAAATATGCATAGAAGAAAGTGTCTTTGTGCAGAGGTTATTAAAGTGTCTTTGTGCACTGGTCCAGGGTGTAAACGTAAACATGTAGTGTAGTTGTGAAGGTAGGTGTGCAAAGTTATTAAAGTGTCTTTGTGCAATGGTCCAGGATGTAGATGTACAAAATGTAGTGTAGATATGAGGGAAGGTGAGCGTGTAATTGTCCATAGTGTTCATAGTGTTCATGGATGTAAAAGGATTGATAGATTTGATCAATTATGGAAAGATTGTGTTAGTTCGTGGTTGTGGTTGAGTGACCTTATCGCCTGCGGGAAGAAGCTCCTCCTTAGTCTCTCTGTGTTGGTCTTCAAGGAGCGGAATCGCTTCCCAGACCGCAACAGAGTAAACAGTCCGTTATTGGGGTGACTGAGGTCCTTCACGATCTTCCTGGCCTTGGTCAAGCACCGCTTGCTGTAGATCGAGTGCAGGTCAGGGAGCTCGATGCGGATAATGCGCTCAGCTGATCGCACCACCCTCTTTAGAGCTCGTCTGTCCTGCATGGTGCTGTTCCCGAACCAGGTCGTGATATTTCCCGTCAGGATGCTCTCTATGGTGCAGGAGTAGAAATTCCTGAGCACCTTGGAGGGCAGTCTAAAGTCTCTCAAGCGTCTGAGGTGGTAGAGACGCTGCCGGGCCTTTTTTACCACGGTGTTGATGTGACAGGACCATGCCAGGTCCTGCGTGATGTGAACACCGAGGTATCTGAAGCTGTCCACTCTCTCCACTGGGCTCCTGTTGATGACGGGGGTCTGGTAGTTCCTCACCTGCTTTGTACTGAAGTCCACTATCAGCTCCTTTGTCTTACTGACGTTCAGGAGGAGATTGTTTCTCTGGCACCAGTTCTCCAGATTTCCAACCTCCTCCAGGTAGGCCGTCTCATCGTTGTTCGTGATCAGGCCCACCACAACAGTGTCGTCAGCAAACTTGATGATGGTGGTGGAGCTGGTAGTGGCCACGCAGTCGTGGGTGTACAGAGAGTACAACAGGGGGCTCAGAACACAACCCTGGGGGGCTCCAGTGCTGAGAGTGAGGGAGGCTGAGACATGTCCGCCCATCCTTACTGCCTGTGGTCTGCCAGTCAGAAAATTGGAGATCCACTGACACATGGATGAGCTGAGTCCCAGGTGCTCCAGCTTGGTGGTAAGTGTGGAGGGAATTATGGTATTAAATGCAGAACTGTAGTCGATGAAGAGCATTTTCACATAATTCCCCCTCCGAGAGTCCAGGTGAGTGAGAGATGTGTGGAGGAGATGAGAGATTGCATCGTCCGTGGAACGGTTTGGACGATAAGCAAACTGTAGTGGGTCGAGTGTGTCTGGTAGTGAAGAGATGATGAAGTCTCTGACCAGGCGTTCAAAGCACTTCATCACTACTGAGGTGAGGGCTACAGGGCGATAATCATTGAGGGAAGCAGGATGAGGTTTCTTTGGGACAGGAACAATGATGGATTCTTTGAAGCATGTGGGGATCACCGACTGAGATAAAGAGATGTTGAATATCTCAGTGAACACAGGTGATAGCTGGTCTGCGCAGGCTCTGAGGATACGGCCTGAGATGCCGTCTGGTCCTGCTGCTTTCCTGGTGTTCACTCTCTTGAAGGCTCTCCTCACGTCGTGCTCGGTGATGATGAACGCGCTTCCGGTGCTGGCAGTGACTTCCTGTCTGCAGCCGTTAGCGCCGCTAGCATTAGCATCGCTAGCGTCTTTAGCTGCAGCCTCGAAGCGAGCATAGAAAGTGTTCAACTCGTCTGCCTGAGACACGTCTGCGTTTATCATACCGGATGTTGGTGCTTTATAATCCGTTATTGTCCTTAATCCCTGCCACAGGCTCCTAGAGTCACTCTGTTGGAGTTGTGACTCTAGTTTCCTCCCGTAGCGCTGCTTCGCCTCTTTCACCGCCTTCCGGATGCTGTATGACGCAGCCTTGTACGGTTCCATGTCCCCCGACGCGAGTCCCGTGTTGTAGGCAGCGGTGCGAGATCTCAGAGCGTCGCGGATGGTTTTATCCAGGATAAGGTCAGGAACAATATGTGTCCACTCATTTTCCTGGTTAACATCACTCCTCTGACGTTAATCCCCCTTTGTGGCCCATCAATGAAAAAAAAAAAACGGTGCCAGTTTTGCTTTGTGGAAACACAATGCCGTAGCCATGATACGTTTGTATGTGGGTACAGTATTCTGGTTTTATAGTTAACATATTTGGATGCACTGAATATCTTGTTTTAGGCGGATTCCTCTGGTTTGGACAGTATTTGGCTGGAGTGTGGTGGTTAAATTTGGATGTGTGAGTCAGATGTGAAGGCTTTCCCCCTGCAGTAAAGGCCTAGCAGCAGAAGGCCTAGTCAGTCACTCCAGTGACAGCTGAGATGCAAAACTTCACTCTGTGCAAAGGGGCTCGGTGGCATTCTGCTAAAAATACCCCTAAATAATGGCAGTTTCAGTTACACACATAGGGTTGTAGAGGTACTGAAAAAAACCTGCCAGGTGTTAAAGTGATTTGAGGAAGTTTCTGTGTTTGCACAATTGTCTTTGTGTTCTTTGGGATATTTTTTATAAGCATGCTTTAGGATGGGATTAAAGTGAACTATACTCCTGGTTCTCATGCACTGTGTCTCATGGTTAATGAGTTATGGTGACTTTCTGGATGTTTTTGATGACTATGTTGCCAATATTCAAAATACCACACAGCATTCCTACTAATTACATAGTGCGGTTTGGATATTCTGCATCCACTAAGGCAAATCATTTAAATACTTATCCTAAAAATTGTGAGATTTTATTAGTGCACAAAATAATCCCCAGTATGGGGTAAGACATGACAATATGCAGTGTAATATATAATAAACTGATTTCTGTTTCAGACACACCAATTTATTTTCTATAAGCTATAAGCTAATTTTATGGTACAACTAAAATTAATTGTATGTTTTCTGTTGTCACTTTTTTGTATTAAACGTGGAGCAAGAGAAATGATGAGTAGTATTGGCCATTATCAGATTCTCTCAAGTGGTACTTAAATATCAATTCTTATTTTTGTTTCATTTAAATTACATACACACTTCCACTTACAGAGTTTATTTTTGCCCACCCAGAATTGTTAATTCAAAGCATTACTTTAGTTTTTTCCATACTACTTCTTTTAATTAACTAAAATCTTTATTAATTGGCATTTATAAGGGCTTGGCTTTGAAAAAAACAGATGGCTCTTAGGAAGCATTAGATTGCAGCTCTTATAATCGAAGGCAGCAGATGAAAGATATAAATACTTCTATATGAAGTTAAAAACCTACTAAAGGAGGCCAGATGGGATCAGTATACAGCAATCTCATTCAGGAGGCATTCAGGATAAAAAAGGGGAAGACTATGAGATACCAAGATGCTGGGCCTCATTTATCAAGCTGTGTATGAAGAAAACCTTTTCAGAAATTGTGTAGCATTAAGACTTTATTTGTCACATATACACTACTAAACGCTATATTTCCTATTTTTTTTCAGTTGTATAAACTAACGTGTAATGACTTATGTTAAATTGGTTAAACTTTTTTGAGATGGGGCTTCACAAAATGTCTAGTGTTAATTAACTGCATTCTGAAATTGTACTTGGTTCTACGGAGACTTGTAAATTTGGTGGGACTATTTTGTTTAAAAACAAACCTTTATTGATTGACAGTGCCCAATGTTTAGAAAAGAACATGTGACAATGCAGTCATTTAAAAAGATTAATCATCGCCTTTTAAATTTATTTATAGGGCAAACTCATTTTGTTGGGCGTTTAAAAATAATTTTTCTTCCTGGCTGACTTAATATTGAAAATAATCAAGCCACAAGAGTAAAATATCCAAAAAATTTATTGCTTGCTGGAGAGGTCTCACATAACAATGGTGTAAATAGTCACTATAATTTTACAGTAATTGTAACACAGTGATATTAGACTGGACTCTAGTTAATATCTAGTCATTAATGGACATATTAAGTCGTGTGGATGCAAAAAATGGTTCAGCTTAAGTAAACTGTAGGCTTATTATATATTTTTTATTATCAGAGCCCTGTGATATTTGATCCAATAGGACAGTGGCATTCGAAATGGCTCCTGTCATCAGGTAGTAGACCTAAATGTCAAACATCGCTTACACACTTTCTGATTTATTATATCTGCAATGCTTTACTATCTATTCTCTGCAATAAAATTTACTAGGATACATGATTGGAGGTATGAGACAAATAAGCAAAATGTGAAGTTTAATTGACCAAGGTTAAGGGTAGGGTTAATAGTATTTAGCATTTAGTAGTATGTAGGAATATTTATTTACAGTAACACATACGTCACTAGAAATACCTCACAAAGATACAATTACAAGTGAGTGTGTGGTAGATGACACACTGGCATGTATGACCCAACAGTTCTAAGGTTCTAAAGTATTTTTTTAATCATACCACATACCATTCCGCCAGCTTCTAAGCATTACATATTAAACTGTAATAGTTATACACATGACATTTATTGGACTGATCTTTGGTTTCCAGAAAGGAGATGAAGATCAGGTTTTATGCATGCAAACATGCATGCAGGGAGATCTGGTGTTTTCTGACATCTAGGGTGAGTGAATGATGTGTGATGGATGATGGAACAAGCAGTGAGAATAAACAGTGGAAGGATGAGGAATTGCTGATTTAACTGATATTTGGGTAATCTTTTTGAGCAAAACTGCAGAGAACCCACTGAAACCGATTAGTGTTCAAAACAAGTACCCAAAAAAAATTTATGTGATATTTGGATGCCTGGATGGACAGTGGAGCTGTGCAATAAAGCTTGTAATGAGAAAGGAATGCTTTAATTACAAGTCTGCACTCATCCATCCAACTTTTTTGTTTTACCCACAAATTAATGAATCAAATTCTTTATCCATTTGTTCCAGTTACATAATGTCCATGTTAAAAACAAAAGGTTTTCTACTTTGATGCACATGATGGACGTTAAGTGGCATGAATTTGGGGCTTGAACCGGTTAATTTTAAGTCTTATTACTTTTATTGATCAAATATCAGGAGCCTCCAATATTCTTAAAAAAAAAAATAATAATCCCGGCAGCCTCTCCTGGCTTGGCTTGTGCAGTAAAAGAGCCAGTGGCTGAGTGTGCTGACAGGCATGGTTGTTTTTAGTGCCCTGTTGAAGGTCAGCTCAGCACTATTGGAGAGTTATTTATATATATATATATATATATATATATATATATATATAAAACTCAGGCAAACTAGCCTGCTCCATCTTCTCTGTGGTGAGTATGTCAACTGAAAGACTTTTTTTTACAGCATTTTTTTTATTGTTAGCTGGACATTGTCTACCTTGATTTAAAACTGGAAACTTGATTTAATAGCTTTACTAAAAAAAAGGGCATTTTAAGCAGTATCCTGGGAAGAAAAACAAGCGGTGAGATAACTGTGCAATCGTACATCCATGATTTTTATCAAAAATCTACTTATTAATCTCTTACTGAAATGAGGCACATTTGTCCTAACATACTGTTTACTTTCTTTTATACTGTATCTCTAAACACTAAACCATTCATTTGTACTAAGCACACTAGTATCAGATTTAAATGCCAGTTATGTGGACTCATTCAGAAATGTAGACACAATGTACTAACATAACCTTAATGTCGATCCAGTATTATCTTATCTTCTTTATTTTCACTTTCCAGTCTCAGTAAGTGGTGTTAATAATGCAGTTGAAAATATCAAGAGTGGTTTGCATCATACCAACCCCAACCTTTATCTTCTTATTTCGTATGTATTTCCTCTCTTTTCCTGTTTTTTCTCTCTGTGGCCTACTTTCTCCCCTTTCTGTTTTCTTTGGCACACAGAACAGGTCTTTTTTGTGTGTTTGTGAGGGAACAGGAGATTTCAACAGGGGTATCAGCCACCCATTCACCCAGGAATCAACTGGTATGAGCTGAGCGCAGAGTTAAAGTGTGAGCCAGTGCTGCTAATCCCACTTTCAAAGCCTTTGTTTTGACATGTTGCTTTATTTTTCGTCACTCTGTTAGTTTGGTCTAAATCGGCTTAAAAACAGATCAATGAAACAGAAGTGAAATGGGGGTGGCTTGTCTTTACTTTTAAGTACAAATCAATAGCAGAAAGCATCCATTTCCTATCAATCCATTTATAATGCAGCATATTAGGTTTGTTGGTGTTGTTTTTGGGTTTCTGTTGAGGCGGGACGTTGGTGTAACACTTCCAGGGTCAAGGTTTCAATTCCCCCCTCAGGTTGGTGGTCATGTTTTCTCCGTGCTTGGTAGGTTCCCTCCAGGTACTCTGGTTTCCTCCCACAGTACAAAGACATGCAGATTAGGCTAATTGTTGTTTCCTAATTACACATGATGTGTGTGGGTTTATGCCCTTAAATGGATTGGAACTCTTTCTAGTGCCCCGAGTTCCCTGGGATAGGCTCCAGGCCCCAAGCAACCCTGTACAGCCTGAGCGGTATAGCGAGCGAGCGAGCGAGTGAGTGAGTGAGTGAGTGCTAGTGTTCTGTAATAGATTAATATGAAGGGTAGTGCTCAACCTCTATAACGGAACGCCATTTGTTTCCCAATTATCATTTTAAATAAAAGATTCTAAAAAAAAGTTGTAAAAAATTAATAAATATATTATTTGTTAATAAAGCAAGAACAGAAAGAAATAACAAAAGCTTGAAGACCATAGGTGGTTGTGGATGCAGGAATAGTCGAGTATTTATTTTTCTTTTCAGCTCAGTAATCCAAAATATTGCTAGAGCACTCCCCTCTACTGCAAAACCTCTACTTGTTACTTAAAGGTCTTACACACATTCCATGATACATAATATGCTTGATTCATTTAGTTTTTTTTTTTTTTGGTATGTTATTAGGCATTACCCACACAGGCCATCCCTTCATGATGGTTCAAAAGTAATTCTCCTAAGTCATTTTGGACCTGGTTTCAGTCCACATTGGAATTCAGGTCAGATTAAAATTAAACACAACAAGGAAGTAAATGCATCAGTGTTCAATTCAAATAGAGTGAATACAGCATATGCAAAAGCTCCCTTAGATTGGCAGTGTTACACTGAGGTGCAGTAATCACCTGTGTATCTAAGTAAACTAAGTCGTTGCATGAACTGTAGACTGTACCACATGATAAAATCCATCAGCAAAAATCTCTCATCAAGCACCTGCAGAGGTTATTCAGAGGTTTGGAGTCATTAGCAGCTATTATAGCTGAACTGCCTCCCACCCTACACACTGTATAAATGCAGATCATTTACTGCTTTTTGTTTCACCCAAATGAGGATGGGTTCCCTGTTGAGTCTGGTTCCTCTCAAGGTTTCTTCCTCTTACCATCTCAGGGAGTTTTTCCTTGCCACTGTCGCCCTCGGCTTGCTCACCAGGGACAAACTGACCATTTTGATTCATACAAATTCACATTTCATACAAACCTAAATAATTCTTTTGACTATGTAAAGCTGCTTTGCGGCAATGAAAATTGCTAAAAGCGCTATACAAATAAAATTGAATTGAATTGAATTATCCACCCACGGCTTCTGGTTGGGAAACGTTTTAATAGTCTTTTTTTCTACGGTATCATCCGCTAGTTTCCCGATGAATCCCACAACCGCTTCCGTAAACACACTGACGTCATCGTCGGAGCTGTTTCTGAACATGTCCCAGTCTGCGTCATCGAGTGCGTCCTGTAACGCGGCCACCGATTGGTCCGTCCAGCGCGCGACCTCCCTCTGAACCGGAACTTCCTGTTTCAGCCTTTGTTTGTATTTTGGCATGAGGAAGATGGCGGCGTGGTCGGATTTACCAAACGGTGGGCAAGATTGTGCCTTGTAACCGTCCTTGACTGTAGTGTAACAGTGGTCCAGTGTCCTTTCGCCCCTGGTGGGGCAGGTGATGTGCTGATAAAAGTTCGGCGCTGCGCGTTTGAGGTTGGCACTATTAAAGTCCCCCGCCACAATAAGCGCAGCATCCCGGTGTTGTGTTTGGTGCTGTGCGAGTGCCTCATGCAGCTCGCATAAGGCAGTGTCCGTGTCCGCTTGTGGTGGAATATAAACGGCACTGATTATGACCGATGTGAACTCCCGAGGAAGGTAAAAAGGACGACACATGATGGACAGTAGTTCCAGGTTTGGTGTGCAGGAGCGTGTGAGAGGAACAACGCTCGCGCTGTTGCACCAGCTGCTGTTCACCATTAAACACACGCCGCCTCCTCTTGACTTCCCCGAGTCCCGCGTCCTGTCCATGCGGTGAACCGAGAAGAACTCGGCCGGCTGGATGGCGTGGTCCGGCACCGCTGGGTTCAGCCATGTCTCGGTGAAGCAGAGGAGATTGCAGTCCCGAATGTCTCTCTGGAACTTTATCCTGGCCCTGAGGTCATCGAGCTTGTTCTCCAGTGACTGGACGTTGGCGAGCAGGATGCTAGGCAGAGGTGTGCGGTGTGCACGGGCTCTCAGCCTGTTCCTGACGCCGGCTCGTTTCCCTCGGGGCCGCCGCTTCGCGTCGCGTCCTTTGTTGTCCCTCAGGATCTCACTCGGCCAGCTCGGATCCGGAGTTAAAAACGTCGAATTGTGAGTACATTGTATACCAATAGAAACAAGAGTGTCTCTATCATAACTAATGTACCCCATGGTGGTAATTTTGCCGGTTTTAAAACGCTGTAAACTAACGTAAAGAACAAAAACAAAGAAAAGGTGGTCGGAGCAGTCGCGACGGCAGCCGACCTCACCGGCGCCATCTTCTTGTCTGCAGAACTGTAGTTTCTCTTTACTTACTTTGTGTGTTCAGCTAATACGGTCAACACCCGGAGTGAGTCTGCATTGTTCTTTGGTCGGGCTGCAAATTAGAAGATCATCGCAATACTGGATCAGGGTGCTCCTAATGTTTACCGCAGCCAGATCTTGCGTTAGCACTTGATTAAAAATAAATGGGGACTCCAAGTAGCCTTAAGGTAAGCGAAGGCAAACAAGTGTTGTGATGCTGGATGCAGTGGCATGCTAAAGAAAGCTGAGCATAAGTCTATGACTGTATACCATTGCGTGTCTTCTGGTATATTGGACAACATAGTGTGAGGATCAGGCACTACAGGCAATTCTGCCTCTACTATTTGATTTATGGCTCGCAGATCATGTACGAGTCTCCATTTATCTGAGGTGGGCTTCCTGACGGGAAAGATAGGAGTGTTGCAAGGACTCTTAGTGGTTTTCAATACTTCAGCTTCTAATAAGCCTTCTATAGTGGGTTTTATCCCAGCTATGGCTTGTGGTGTTAGTGGGTATTGCCTTTGATAAGGTAATTTCACGTTTGGTCTTATTTGTATCAAGGCTTGTCCTCCAGATTTTACTATTCCCACATCAGTAGAATGTCTCATCCATAGCTTATCTGGGATTTTCAGTAATTCTTCCTGACATTTGTGTGTGCGATGATAACGAAGTGTTACACATCCCCCTCTGAGGGTGTGTTGACAACAGCATGTTCCCATCTATCTCTATATGCGTTGCCCTCATTCTGTCTATTCCTGAAAAGGTTAGTTTTAAAAATCTCTGGTCATGTGAGATATGTACGAGAGGGTAAGAGGTCTGTACCCATTCAGTTACCTCTGCTGCCTGTTTGACCATCAGTCCTAATTCTTTAGACTGACTCACTAACAGAGAAATGTGGGGTGCTGTGTTAGGTACTTGATGCCAGTGTTCCATGTGTTCAGTCAAATGCACAGTGATGGCTGCTCCTGCAGCACCTACAATTATATCTCCTAATGCTACATAAGTGATTGTGTTTTCCATGACATCTGTCCATAGCTGGGCATATTCTTCATCTTGACTCCCTGTGTCGTAATACATGGTACAGTGTAACGGTAAAGTTACTCTTTTGCAGTCTGGTCGTCGTTGAATAATCCATTCTTCCCATAATTCTTGAGCATGTTGAGCTCCTCTGCCTGTGCAAAGCAGCCAGTATACTGCGTCCATGTTGTGTTGTTTGTCGACAGTCTGCAGGAACTGTCCTATTGTTACACATAGTCCTTTAGCATTACATTGAATCTTTGCCTTGAGTTTGCATAATAAATCTCTTCCAAGTAAATTAACTAGGGTACTTGGTGAGAACAGTAGGGGTGCCGTTATAGTGGTGTCCTCTAGTGTTATTAGTTGGGGCTCTGTAAAGTGCAATAATTGGGATAGTCCCGAGAAGCCGGTGGTTTTTATCGTACTGCTTGAGAGTGGGAGCTTCGAGCCTTTTCGTCCTACACATGAGTAGGTTGCACCTGTGTCAATCATAAATGGAATTGGTTGCGAATTGTTTATAGACACCATGACAGTTGGTTCTTGTTGTGGATGCAGTGTTGAGACATACTGCATCTGCTGCCCCTCTGGCTTCTCTGGGCCTCGTCAATTCCAGTTTTGAGGGTCCATCCAGGGGCCTGTTCACTGGTTTTGGGGTTGTCCCTGTGTCCAAGATCCAGGGGGTCCCATGTTCCCAGCAGGTGCCTGTGCTGCTCCATATGATCCTCGAGGTTGGGGTCCCATTGGCATTCCTCCTGTCTGTTGTGGACAGTTTCGTCTGAGGTGTCCCATTCCTCCACATTGCCAGCACTGTATATCTTGAAGTCTTGGGCCCATTGGTCCTGGGGCACTCATTTGTTGTCTCCTGGATTGCTGTTGATATTGTCCCCTCTGACCACGGCCTCCATAGGGCCTGGGGCCTTGTCCTTGCCACCTCATAGGTGGAGCTGGTCCTTGTTGGTTTCCAGGATATGTATATGGTGGAGGGGATGCTGGTTGCTGTACTTGCTGTATTTGCGGTGCTGGCCCAGCAGGGGGTGGTGGTGTCTGATTTTCTGGCACCATCACAGCCACTTGGATCTTGCCTTTTTCTTTTTCTTTCTTCTTGGCAGCTGAGAGTTCTCCCAGCTGTATTTTGTGCAGTTGGGTTGTGATTGACTCAGCTGCTTCCTTGTTCTCCCTCTTTTTCTTCCGATATTGGTCCACATGATGTACAATGTGGGCTTGGAACGTGTCCCAAGGTAGTGTGTTCAAACCCACCACTCCCTCTAGGGCTGTCTGGACCTCCAGAGGCATGCATTTCTTCAGCATCATTCGGAACAGACTTTTACTTGTATCTGTTTGGTCCCATGACCCTCCTGTTTCTTCTCTCTACTTAGTTTGTAAGTTATTGATGAATTTTATCGTATTCTCGTCTTCTCCCAGTGATACTGATTCCAGTTTTCCTGGGTCCATTTTTGTAGGATAGGCTCTTCGTAGAGCGTTCCATATCTCGTTTCTGTACGCCCCGAATGCAAGTCCATCTCCTGCGTTTTGACCTGTCAGAGCATAAAGACAAGCATCTTCTAATATTTCCATGGTTTTCACCTTTCCAATTGTTTGTGCTAGGATGGCTTTTACGTCTCCAATTGCTAGCAAATATCCAGTCGTCTTTTCTTCAAACTTAGTTATCCACTTCTGTGCTTAATTGCACAACTCAGGTAATTGGCCAGCTAGGCCTGTCATGTCAATGAATGACCATGGCACATACTGGCGCTGGGCTCCCTTTATCACAAGAGGGCATTGTTAAGGGGTGTAATCTTCTGGGGTTTTCTTCAGAAATTGCTCACTTCGTTTCTCCATTCGTTCCAGCTCTTTTTTCCTTGATTTCTCATATGGTGTCTCTGTCTTTTCTTCACTCTGCCCTTCCTTTCTTTTAACGCAGCATCTGAGGGCTGTTGCTTCTTGCTCCTTACTTTCAGCTTGCTGTTTTTTCCACTCAGGGTTGTATGGTGTCCATTCAGGGTTGCACGGCGTTAGTTCAGGGTTGAATGGCGCCATTTGAATCTGTCCCGTCACTTGCCCCTTAAAGTCCCATGTTCCTTCCTTATTTTCTGTTAGCGTTGGGTACATTCCCCTAGCTCTCCGTTGCATGTGTTCCTCAGTGTATGGTGGTGGTCTTTCTGCGTCTATACTTATCTCATTTCTCTTTTCCTCACGTGCTTCTTCCTCTTTACCTGCTTTTGCTTTCTGTTCCTTTTCTTTAGTTGGTTTTGTCTTTTCTTTTCTTTTTCCTTCTTTTATAAACCATTCAATGATATCTAGCTTACGTTCTAGCTTCATTCTTTCCTTACTGCTTTTTCCTTTAGTAGTATGTCTAAGCATTTCTTTAACTTCATTGCAATGTTCTTCATCGAAGGTTCCCTCTTTAGGCCATTGCAGCTCTCCTGTTGTCCCGTCATGCTATTTTGTCATGCATCTCCTGATGTACTTTTCCTCTTCTTTGTGTTTAGCTATAATTATATCTGCTGGAGTCACTGGCTTTGGAGTCAGAGGCCAAGTGCTCTTTCCGCGGTGGAACATCCTCTCCATCACACTCTTTTGTTCTTGTTTATGTGTTAAATGCCTGCGTTTCTTTTCTCTCTTATTCACTACCGTTCGACTTTTGTGTACCTTGTGATTGTTGCTGTAGTTCTTCAATGCCTGCTTTTCTTTTATATATTCTCTGAGCATTAATTGTCCACTGCTGTCATAATCAGAGGTGCAAAAAATTTGTCAAGGGTCTGAAAAATTATACGTCCGTCGGGGCCCACTGGTATCAGAGTGAAATCTCTAGTGTTGTTGTTAACCCACCACTCACGACACCAGCGGACCAGCTTCTGTTTCTATTAATCTGTACCTTCTTACTGTTCGTCCGTTTGGTCTCTCATCTAGGCGCAACACGTCCCAATTTGGGTGTGTGCGTAGCAGTGAAATAAGTGGGAAAAGTACCGTTTATTACCTTTAAACAAATCTCTCTGGGCACTAATCTGATGAAGAAGGACATATCTTCATTTTAAAATAGGATGTGAGGACTACAGTATGTATGTTAATGTCAGTTTTTAGCACGTCGGGTATCAGTGATAGCCTAAGCATCCACTCTCCTTTACTATCCTCTACTCTGAGAAATAAATCCTTTCCTGGATTATTCAGCAACCATCTGTATATGTCGTTCTGATGTAATTCTGTTATCCTAAATATTTGTTCACATTTACTTAAAATTCCCTCTTCACTTATCTGTTCGTCCCAGTTTATCTCTCTATAGTCAAATTTCATGCATTTTATCTTTTCCCTAATGATCTATTGCGGGTGCATCACATCCGCCTATATCAACTCACTATTGCTTTATCTATAATTTTCTTTATCTTATCACTTCTTTATTTTACATATATTTATTTTACTCATGCATACAGACTCAATACCTAGGTTTTTTAACACACACATATAACACGTACACAGTTAACATAAAATGTAAATTTCAGCAGTATACACAATACAAGCGCTTTGACAAGTTTTTACAAGTTTGGGTACTCCAAACTACTTCAATACTAATTACCAGTTTATCACACAACTGGGCCTAGAACACAAATACCACCTGTAGGAATTTCAGATATCTCTTATCTCTCTCGTTCCTAGCGAAACCTCATACACATGGGCTCTAGCCCTAGGACCCGAGATTACAAATTAACCACCTACAGGACTTTTTCCACACTAACCACCTGTTCAGCTTCGCGTCTAAGAAAAAAACCAATTTTTTCAATGAGTTCTATACCCAGCGGCTTATAACAGGACTTTTTTTGACCTGCCACGTCTAAGGATTACTTCCGTCCTCTACCTAGTGAACTGCAGGAATTTGAACCATCTGGGTCCAGCCCCCCTTGTTGGCGAATCCTCGTATACGGGCTCTAGCCCCAACACAGTGGCGTTACCTCAGATATCTCACACCATATACCAAAACGAACGTGCGTGCACCACAAATATAAAATAACCTTTGGAGATCTCCTATTGTTTTGTTACTTCATCCAGTCTTTTGTATTAACACAAATATAGTGCTTATTTTATCAATATTAGCAACATTCAACAAAATGTGTTCAATATACCTTAGGAGCTGCTCCCCCTAGCTGGAAACACGCATACTAACAGACCATGAACTTCTAATGGAGAAATTTAATAAAACAGGTTTTCTGCTTACCTTCTCTAGGTTGGCCAAAGTCGATGGTCTGTCAGCCTGCGGTGGTCACCAATAAATGTGGGAGATAATTCTTCCACCTGTTGATGTTGCTGTCAGTTTAAAATACCAATCAGTTAATAAATTACTTACAAAGAGAATTAAAGAAGAATTAAAGAAGATTACGCCACGCAGAGCTGGATGGAGTAAGTCAGGTTTTTATTGCAGCAATAAGAACCCAGATGAGCCAGACTAGCAAAGCTTTGGATCAGATCCCAAGCCGTGCCAAGATCGGACTAAATTCCCAGAGAAAAGCACACTCCTTTTATACAGTTCAGGGAGAGTAGAGTCTCCTCCCCTGTTAATTCACCTTGTTTGACCACATCAAAATTATATTCCATTATAATCCAGGTTCTATCAATTAATTTTTCCATTATAATTACACCTCGTTATTTTTCAATTCAATTCAATTCAATTTTATTTGTATAGCGCTTTTAGCAATTTTCATTGCCGCAAAGCAGCTTTACATAGTCAAAAGAATTATTTAAGTTTGTATGAAATGTGAATTTGTATGAATCAAAATGGTCAGTTTGTCCCTGGTGAGCAAGCCGAGGGCGACAGTGGCAAGGAAAAACTCCCTGAGATGGTAATAGGAAGAAACCTTGAGAGGAACCAGACTCAACAGGGAACCCATCCTCATTTGGGTGAAACAAAAAGCAGTAAATGATCTGCATTCATACAGTGTGTAGGGTGGGAGGCAGTTCAGCTATAATAGCTGATGTTAATTGATGTTAATATGGAGTCCAGGTAGTTATTGAAGACCCAGGTAGACTTGTAAGAAGTTCCAGTCATGAACTATCGAACTGTCAAGTCCCCAGAGAAACAGTTGCCAACACCAGTCAAGGCCAGAACTATTTTCTAGGTGGAGAGAATCATTCCCAGACACCAGACGCATCCCAGAGAGACACACGGGGCATCCATGTGACGAGATCTTCAGCCAGAAGCGGGGCACCAGGATGGGTCAGACAGGTCCGGAGGGCAGAGGGAGTCTGGATCACTGGCAGCTCAGGAACGACATGTGTAGCTCGACAGAGAGAGAGAGAAAGAGTGAAAGGGGGGGACAGGAGGAGAGAGGAAAAAGAAAGAGGGGGGGAAAGAGAAGAAGAGGAGAGATGGCAGTTAGGTATGGTCACAGTCACACAATGTATAATGTGAATGTATATTAACTGTAGAGTGCAAGCAGAGACTCCGGCAGGACTAACTATGACAGCATAACTAAAAGGGAGAGCCAGAAGGAAACACAAACATGAGGGCTTCCTGACATGTAAAGCAAACAATCACCTCACCGTCAGCAAACCTGAGTGATCAATGAGAGTGAGGAAGACAGCATCCAAACATACCAGTTCACCATAATACTCTACGTCCATGAGTCCCCCAGATCTGCTCCTTTACCTATGGCAAATCTATTTATAAAAATGCTTGGCTAAATAAATAGGTTTTTAGCCTGGACTTAAACACTGAGACTGTGTCTGAGTCCCGAACACTATTTGGAAGACTATTCCATAACTTTGGGGCTTTATAAGAAAAAGCTCTGCCCCCAGCTGTATTTTTCATAATACGCGGTACTGACAAGCAGCCTGCATCCTTTGATCGAAGTAGGCGTGGCGGATCGTAAGACACTAGCATTTCGCTCAGGTACTGCGGCGCGAGACCATTTAATGCTTTATATGTCAAGAGTAGTATTTTAAAATCAATGCGAAATTTCACAGGGAGCCAATGGAGTGAAGATAAGATAGGGGTGATGTGCTCATATCTTCTGGTTCTGGTGAGGACTCTCGCTGCTGCATTCTGGACTAGCTGAAGCTTATTTATGCATCTAGCTGAACAACCAGACAGTAAGGCATTACAATAGTCCAACCTAGAGGTGATAAAAGCATGAACTAGTTTTTCTGCGTCGTTTGGCGACAATAAATTTCTTATTCTGGCAATATTTCTGAGGTGAAAGAATGCTATCCTGGTAATATTATCTACATGTGCTTTAAATGAAAGGCTGGAATCAATAATCACACCAAGGTCTTTCACTGTTGCATTTGATGGAACAGAAAGGCCATCTAAAGTTACGGTGTGATCTAAAATTTTACTCCTAGCTGTATGCGGTCCTATGACTAGAACTTCTGTCTTATCCGGATTTAGCAGAAGGAAGTTAATTAGCATCCAATTTCTTATGTCCTGCACACATTGCTCAATTTTAGTAAGCTGTTTTTTCTCATCAGGTTTTGCTGAGACATATAACTGTGTATCGTCAGCATAACAATGAAAACTAATACCATGCTTACGGATTATGTTGCCCAGAGGAAGCATGTAAAGGGAAAAAAGCAGTGGACCTAAAACTGAACCCTGCGGAACGCCAAACTCCACTAGAGAACATGCAGAATAATCACCATTTAAGTCTACATACTGATAACGATGGGTCAGATAGGATCTGAGCCAGGAGAGGGCTGTACCCTTAATTCCCACTACATTTTCTAATCTGTGAAGAAGAATAGCGTGATCAACAGTGTCAAAAGCTGCACTGAGGTCAAGTAATACAAGCATAGTTACACAACCCTGATCAGAGGCCAATAGAATGTCATTTACTACTTTAATGAGCGCTGTCTCTGTACTGTGATGAGGCCTAAATCCTGACTGATACAGTTCATGTATGCCATTTCTATGTATATATGAGCATAGCTGCTCCGCTACTATCTTTTCCAGGATCTTAGAGATAAAGGGGAGGTTTGATATTGGTCTGTAACTGGACAGCTGACAGGGGTCGAGGTCAGGTTTCTTAATTATTGGTTTGATAACTGCTAATTTAAAAGATTTTGGAACATATCCAATGCTGAGTGAAGAATTTATTATTCTCAACAGGGGTTCTATTATTGCTGGTACTATCTGTTTAAGAAAATGTGTCGGTACAGGATCTAATATACAGGTTGATGAATTTGAAGAAGAGATGAGTGAAATTAGTTCATTCTCTTCAAGGGGAGTAAAGTATTCTAGGTTCTGGTCTGACATGGCTAGATTAACATCTGCATCAATTACATTGTTCGGTTTCAAAACCTCAATTTTATGCCTAATATTTACAATTTTATTATTAAAAAAGTTCATGAAGTCCTCACTATTGCATGATGTTGTTGTGGAGATTTCTGCAGTGGTCTTATGTCTGGTTAATTTGGCTACAACATTAAATAAGAATCTAGGATTATTTTTGTTATTTTCTATAAGAGTGGAGAGATATGTTGATCTAGCTACACTAAGAGCTTTTCTATAGTTCAGGATGCTCTCCTTCCATGCTATTTGAAATACTAGTAATTTAGTTTGACGCCATTTACGTTCTAATTTCCGAGCGGTCTGTTTTAGAGTGCGCGTGTGATCGTTATACCAGGGAGCAAGTTTTTTATCTCTAATAATTTTTCTCTTAACTGGAGCTACATTATCTAGGGTATAGCGAAATGTCGACTCTAAATATTCAGTCGCCTGATCGAGTTCTGTGGGGTCAGACGGTGATCTAATCGTAGTTGGGAACTCTGGGAGATTACTGATAAAACTCTGTTTGGTAGTTGATGTGAATGTACGTTTTATACGGTAGCGCGGCGCTGTGTGTACATTATTATTGTGACACACTTGAATTGAGACAAGATAGTGATCTGAGATAACTTCAGATAGTGGTATTGTGAATAAATTTTTTATACTTAATCCAAATAATATTATTAAATCTAATGTGTGACCTGCTTTATGAGTGGGTCCTACTACACACTGATTTACTCCTACCGAGTCCAGTATAGACATAAATGCAGTTCTCAGAGGGTCTTCTGGGTTTTCAAAATGAATATTAAAATCTCCAGCAATTAACATTTTGTCTACAGAAACGACTAGGTTTGAGAGGAAATCTGCAAATTCACTAAGAAATTGCGAGTACGGCCCTGGAGGTCTGTAAATGACAATTAGCGGGATCGACTGAGCTGACTTAATATAGTTAAATACACTTATGTTACTATAAAGAATTTCAAATGAATTAAATTTGTGTCCGTGTTTTTGTACAATAGTCAAATTATCATTGTGAATAACTGCGACGCCTCCTCCTCTACCAGTTAACCGAGGCTGGTGTATGTAGCTGTATCCAGGAGGACTAGCTTCATTTAGAGCTACATACTCGTCCTGTTTAATCCAGGTTTCTGTTAAACAGAGTATATCAAACTCCTGATCTGTGATAATTTCATTAACTATAACTGCTTTAGATGCGAGAGATCTAATATTTAACAGTCCTAGCTTCAGATCAGAGGTGCCGGCTGCGCATTCAGTCTGATCCAAGTTTGTGGTCTTTATGCTAATTAAATTACTAAAACAGACTTTCTGAGTCTTTCTAAATTTGTTTTTAGCTCGGGGAACAGACACAGTCTCAATAGAGTGAACCCTGAGTGACGACTCTATGCAGCTAGCAGACGGTTGGTTTAGCCTGTCTGTCTGCTCCCTGGCCTGGGCTCTGGATTGTCACCGATTAACTAGGCCTTTTCTAAGACTATGAGCTATACTACAAGAAATGAGAGCAGCACCTTCCCGAGTGGGATGGACACCGTCCCGCCCTAACAGGCCAGCTTTGCCCTCAAAGGTCTTCCAATTATCTATGAAGCCCACGTTGTTTTCGGAGCACCACCTGGACATCCAGCGGTTCAGCGACCATAACCTGCTGTAAGTTATGTCACCACGTCTCATTGGGATGGGACCAGAGCATACTACTCCATCGGACATCGCCTTCGCTAATTTAAACACCTCTATAAAGTTATTCTTACTAACCTCTGACTGACGAAGGCGTATATCGTTAGCTCCAGCATGTACCACTATCTTGGAGAACCTGTGCTGTCCTAGAGCCCTAAGATTACCTGCTATGTCCGGTGCTCTGGCTCCCGGGATACACCTAACCACTGCCGCTGGCGCCCCTAAAGGTCTAGCTAATTTCACGTGTCTCATTATAGAGTCTCCTATAACCAGAGCTCTTTCAGGTTTCTCAGTGGGTGCATCACTGAGGAGAGCAAACCTGTTGGACACGTGAAGCGCAGAAGAGGTGTGCTCCGGTGGGCTAGCCTTAGCGTTAGCTTTGGCTGAACGAGTATGCTGCCGAGTCGTCACCCACTCGCCCCGCTGTGAGGGCTCTAATGCCGGAGTCGGGGGCTGGTTATCTCCGCCTGTGGCACCCAGACTGTCCGCTACAGGAATAACACTGCTCTTACACTCTCTAACCCTCTCTAAAGTCTGGATGCGCTCCTCTAACGCTGATATCTTCTCCGTCAGAGTGCTCACTAACACACACCTATCACAAATAAAATTACCGCTAACGACGGAGGAAGAATGTCTAAACATCCTGCACTCTACACACTGAACGAGCTGAATGTTAGACATGATAACGTACCTGAGTCGGAGTTGTAGTTGTTTGGAGCTGAATTCTGTTTGTTGTTTTTAGAAAAAGAAACTCGCGCGTTCTCCAAAAAGCGCAGAAAAAGGCGAAGCCAAATAGTGTGAGATGTAAAAACTAGTTGCTATTAATATTATTATTGTATAAATGAAAAAAAGTATGTAATTTAACGCTAACACAAACGCAAACTTTCGCGGCAACGATACGAAAACAGGAAGCTACGTCAGCCAACAAATCCTCCGGCAGGGTAGTCTAATCTGAGCTGCTGGTTGTTAATTTTTGACTCCTCCCTGCGCTTATCTGACTCCACGCTGCGCTTATCTGACTCCTCCTATGCTTATAATTCTTCCCATTATAATTCATTTTCTTTAATAATTATTTTTCATTATCTTTACACTTTTTGTATTTTTTTATTTTTTAAATATAGGGGTGGCGCTTATTTTCAAGGCTTTCTCAAGAGACCAGTCATGGGTAAGCATCTCCTTTGCACTATATTACTTATTTGCTTTATGTTACCCAATTCAAGGTTTTTTATGAATTTCATTCTATTTTATAGCTAACTGCGACTTCTCCATTGATGACTTTATCCCTTTGGATGATTCGGACAGCCAGGGCAGTCCAGATCGTGTTCCTTCTGAGGACTACAACCCGACTGAACACGTTTTGGATCAGGCCTCCGTGAGTCCTGTCCGAGCTGATTCTGAGTTGTCTGGATCTCTGATGCATTATCTACGAGATAAAGGGCTTATTTATTTTAAGAAAGGCGATTCCAAACCTGGTCCTTCTAAAAGACGGTGTTTGGATTTTGAGAGTGCTCATTGCTCTTTTAAGCCAGTAAGACCAGAGTCTAGCACTCCGGCTCCATCTGTCAGAAAGCCTAAATGGAATGTAAGTGTTGGTACCCAAACTGATTTTAAAGTGTCTGTTAGTACACAGACTAACGAGACAGCTACTATTGGTACTCAAACAGATTTTCCTCAGACTCCTGTGCCATTTGTTAAATCATGGTATTTTAGCTTTTATTCCACTTACTGACCTTTCTCTTGGTGTAGTTTTATATGTAAGTTTCTTTCTGTTGATGCTTTCACCCTGGCCTCTTATGTTTTTTGGATTTTTACGTTGGGCTTTTATACTTTGTATTTTATATTATTCTCATGTAGATACACATTTTTATTCCGTGTCTACTCTTATTAAAATATGGTATTCATAAGACTGGCTCTGTATCTCTGTTTTTTTCTATTCCTTGTTTGTTCGTACCAGCCTGCGCCCGTGGCTCTTTGGACAAGTGCTTTAGGGAAACTCCTGATCCTTAAAGTTTGGTTTTATGGATGTGATTTATTACATAGGTTTTCCTCGCTAGCTCCTCTCATTCTCTGGTTTCTTTTCTATGTTTCTCTTAGTTTCGCTCATTACTCTGGTTTCTGTTCTATCTGCATGGGCAGTTTTCTGGTATGTTCCAATCCCCTGGTATCGCTGTTTCTGACGTTCTCCTGTCCTCTTTTTTGCTATAATGGTATACTTACAGGTCTTTTTTATATGTTAATTGCTGGTGATTTTAAATATTCATTTAGAGATTTCGGAAGACCCTGTGCGTACAGCATTTACGTCCATACTGGACTCGGTAGAAGTAAATCAGTGTGTAGTAGGACCCACTCATAAAGCAGGTCACACTTTAGATTTAATAATATTATTCGGATTAAGTATAAGAAATGTATTCACAATTCCACTATCTGAAGTTATCTTAGATCACTATCTTGTCTCAATTCAAGTGTGTCACAGTAATAATGTACGCACAGCGCCGTGCTACCGTATGAAACGTACATTTACATCAACCACCAAACAGAGTTTTATTAGTAATCTCCCAGAGTTCCCAACTTCAATTAGATCACCGTCTGACCCCACAGAACTCGATCAGGCGACTGAATATTTAGAGTCAACATTTCGTTATACCTTAGATAATGTAGCTCCAGTTAAAAGAAACATTATTAGAGATAAGAAACTTGCTCCCTGGTATAACGATCACACGGGCACTTTAAAACAGACCGCTCGGAAATTAGAACGTAAATGGCGTCAAACTAAATTACTAGTATTTCAAATAGCATGGAAGGACAGCATCCTGAACTATAGAAAAGCTCTTAGTGTAGCTAGATCAACATATCTCTCCACTCTTATAGAAAATAACAAAAATAATCCTAGATTTTTATTTAATGCTGTCGCCAAATCAACCAGGAATAAGACCACTGCAGAAATCTCCACAACAACATCATGCAATAGTGAGGACTTCATGAACTTTTTTAATAATAAAATTGTAAATATTAGGCATAAAATTGAGGCTTTGAAACCAAACAATGTAATTGATGCAGATGTTAATCCAGCCATGTCAGATCAGAACCTAGAATACTTTACTCCCCTTGACTAATTTCACTCATCTCTTCTGCAAATTCATCAACCTGTATATTAGATCCTGTACCGACACATTTTCTTAAACAGATAGTACCAGCAATAACAGAACCCCTGTTGAAAATAATTAATTCTTCACTCAGCATTGGGTATGTTCCAAAATCTTTTAAATTAGCAGTTATCAAACCAATAATTAAGAAACCTGACCTTGACCCCTGTCGGCTGTCCAATTACAGGCCAATATCAAACCTCCCCTTTATCTCTAAGATTCTGGAAAAGATAGTAGCGGAGCAGCTATGCTCCTATCTACATAGAAATGGCATACATGAACTGTATCAGTCAGGATTTAGGCCTCTTCACAGCACAGAGACAGCACTCGTTAAAGTAGTAAATGACGTCCTATTGGCCTCTGATCAGGGTTGTGTAACTATGCTTGTATTACTCGACCTCAGTGCAGCTTTTGACACCATTGATCACGCTATTCTTCTTCACAGATTAGAAAATGTAGTAGGAATTAAGGGTACAGCCCTCTTCTGGCTCAGATCCTATCTGACCGACCGTTATCAGTATGTAGACTTAAATGGTGATTATTCTGCATGTTCTCTAGTGGAGTTTGGCGTTCTGCAGGGTTCAGTTTTAGGTCCACTGCTCTTTTCCCTTTACATGCTTCCTCTGGGCAACATAATCCGTAAGCATGGTATTAGTTTTCATTGTTATGCTGACGACACACAGTTATATGTCTCAGCAAAACCTGATGAGAAAAAACAGATTACTAAAGTTGAGCAATGTGTGCAGGACATAAGAAATTGAATGCTAATTAAGCTCATGTAGATAATATTACCAGGATAGCATTCTTTCACCTCAGAAATATTGCCAAGATAAGAAATATATTGTCGCTAAACGATGCAGAAAAACTAGTTCATGCTTTTATCACCTCTAGGTTGGACTATTGTAATGCCTTACTGTCTGGTTGTTCAGCTAGATGCATAAATAAGCTTCAGCTAGTCCAGAATGCAGCAGCGAGAGTCCTCACTAGAATACTACTCTTCACATATAAGGCATTAAATGGTCTCGCGCCGCAGTACCTGAGCGAACTGCTAGTGTCTTACAAACCGCCACGCCTACTTCGATCCCTACTGTCGATCTTACAAAGCCCCAAAATTATGGAATAGTCTTCCAAATAGTGTTCGGGACTCAGACACAGTCTCAGTGTTTAAGTCCAGGCTAAAAACCTATTTATTTAGCCAAGCATTTTTATAAATAGATTTGCCTTAGGTAAGGGAGCAGATCTGGGGGACTCATGGACGTAGAGTATTATGGTGAACTGGTATGTTTAGATGCTGTCTTTCTCACTCTCATTGATCACTCAGGTTTGCTGACAGTGAGGTGATTATTTGCTTTACATCTCAAATTCAAATCAAATTCTAATTTTATTTGTCACATACACAGTCATACACAGTATGAAATGTAGTGAAATGCTTACACGACTGCCAGTGACCTTAAAAAGAGAATTAAAACTTACAATAAGTAATAAATATCAATAGAAGAAATATGATAGAAAATTTTAATTTAAAAAAATTAAAGTAAAATTTAACTAGAAAAAATATAACTTGAAAATAGAAATATACTGTACACATAGAACTATAATGGTGTGCAAATATGCATAGAAAAAAACATCTCAGGAAGCCCTCATGTTTGTGTTTCCTTCTGGCTCTCCCTTTTAGTTATGCTGTCATAGTTAGTCCTGCTAAAGTCTCTGCTTGCACTCTGCAGTTAAAATACAATCACATTATACAATACCATACCTAACTGCCATCTCTCCTCTTCTTCTCTTTCCCCCCCTCTTTCTTTTTCCTCTCTCCTCCTGTCCCCCCCTTTCACTCTTTCTCTCTCTCTCTCTGTCGAGCTACACATGTCGTTCCTGAGCTGCCAGTGATCCAGACTCCCTCTGCCCTCCGGACCTGTCTGACCCATCCTGGTGCCCCGCTTCTGGCTGAAGATCTCGTCACATGGATGCCCCGTGTGTCTCTCTGGGATGCGTCTGGTGTCTGGGAATGATTCTCTCCACCTAGAAAATGGTTCTGGCCTTGACTGGTGTTGGCAACTGTTTCTCTGGGGACTTGACAGTTCGATAGTTCATGACTGGAACTTCTTACAAGTCTACCTGGGTCTTCAATAACTACCTGGACTCCATATTAACATCAATTAACATCAGCTATTATAGCTGAACTGCCTCCCACCCTACACACTGTATAAATGCAGATCATTTACTCTTTCTGTTTCACCCAAATGAGGATGTGTTCCCTGTTGAGTCTGGTTCCTCTCAAGGTTTCTTCCTATTACCATCTCAGGGAGTTTTTCCTTGCCACTGTCGCCCTCGGCTTGCTCACCAGGGACAAACTGACCATTTTGATTCATACAAATTCACATTTCATACAAACTTAAATAATTCTTTTGACTATGTAAAGCTGCTTTGCGGCAATGAAAATTGCTAAAAGCGCTATACAAATAAAATTGAATTGAATTGAATTGAATTGAATTATACATTGTGTGGATGTGACCATACCTAACTGCCATCTCTCCTCTTCTTCTCTCTCTCCCCCTCTTTCTCTTTTCTCTCTCCCCCTGTCTCCCCCTTTCACTCTTTCTCTCTCTCGGTCGAGCTACACATGTCGTTCCTGAGCTGCCAGTGATCCTGACTCCCTCTGCCCTCCGGACCTGTCTGACCCATCCTGGTGCCCCGCTTCTGGTTGAAGATCTCGTCACATGGATGGCCCGTGTGTCTCTTTGGGATGTGTCTGGGGATATTCTTTGGACGCAAATGAAATAACAAATTATAGACCGATTTCAAACCTCCCCTTTTTTATCAAAAATATTAGAAAAAGTAGTATCAGCTCAAATATGCAAATTTTTGCAGGAAAACAACATCCTTGAAGAATTTCAATCAGGTTTCAGGCCCCATCATAGTACAGAAACTGCACTAGTTAAGATTGCAAACGACTTGTTTTTAGCTTCGGACCAAGGCTGCACCTCAATTCTAGTCTTGCTTGATCTTAGTGCTGCATTCGACACTATAGATCATAACATTCTCATAGATCGCTTACAAAATCACATAGGTATTCAGGGACAGGCATTAAAATGGTTTAGACCATACCTGTCTGATCGATACCATTTTGTAGACCTAAATGGAGAACTGTCTGGTGTAATGCCAGTGAAATATGGGGTCCCACAAGGGTCAGTTTTAGGACCTCTGCTGTTCTCAATATACATGCTTCCCCTGGGTAACATCATTAGAAGCCATGGGATTAGTTTCCATTGTTATGCTGATGATACCTAATTATATATCTCAACAAAACCAGACGAAATACCCAAATTGTCTAGATTAACAGAGTGTGTCCAGGACATAAAAGATTGGATGACCAATAACTTCCTTTTACTAAACTCAGACAAGACAGAGATATTACTCATCGGCCCAAAAACCAGCACACAACAGCTTTCACAATTCAGCCTGCGTTTAGAAGGATGTACTGTTACTACTAGCTCAACAGTAAAAGACCTGGGCGTAATATTAGACAGTAACTTGTCCTTTGAAAATCATATTTCCAATATCACAAAAACAGCCTTTTTCCATCTTAGAAATATCGCCAAACTTAGGAGCATCTTAGGGCTTTTTCATATTTAGCTCCAAAACTTTGGAATAGCCTTCCAGACAGTGTTCGGGGCTCAGACACAGTTTCCCAGTTTAAAAGTAGACTCAAGACGCATCTCTTTAATCTGGCATACACGTAACTCATCCCATAACTTCATACTTCGTTACATCTATTCTGAATGGCAACTACGCTAATTCTCTCCATCTGTTCTGTACTTTTCTACCCATCCCGAGGCATCTGGAGATTGTACCAGCTTCAGTAGATAAAGGCCAACCCTGTGAGGACCCTGAGGCATCCAGAGAAGGACCAGCTCCAGCTGAATTCTGCCTTATTATGATTGGAGCTACACATCCTGCTCCTGTGCTTCCAGTGAGCCAGACCCCATCCGCCCTCTGCACCTACTGACTCATCCCTATGCTGAACTGGACTTCATGTTAATTTAAAGAATTTCTGTTATATTGTACTCTCAGCTGCATAACACACATGGTGTTATATCATCTCTGTTATCACCCAAATGAGGATGGGTTCCCTGTTGAGTCTGGTTCCTCTCAAGGTTTCTTCCTATTGCCATCTCAGGGAGTTTTTCCTTGCCACTGTCGCCGTCACCCTTGGCTTGCTCATCAGAGAAATTTCATTAATTCATCTCGTTATCATCTAGACACATTTTTCTCACACACACACAATTTATTATTATTATTAATATTTTATTATTTTATTATTATTATTATTATTTATTTATTTTTTATTTTTCATTTTATTTTATTATTATTATTTATTTAATTTTTTTATTGAATTTCTTTCATCTTTGTGAAGCTGCTTTAAGACAATGACCATTGTTAAAAGCGCTATATAAATAAAATTGAATTAAATTGAATTGAATTTACCTAGAAGATGGTTCTGGCCTCGACTTCTTTGTCTTTCGGCTGTTTCCTTTCAGGGGTCGCCACAGCGAATCATCTGCCTCCATCTAACCCTATCCTCTGCATCCTCTTCTCTCACACCAACTAACTTCATGTCCTCTCTCACTGCATCCATAAATCTCCTCTTTGGTCTTCCTCTAGACCTCCTGCCTGGCAGTTCCAACCTCAGCATCCTTCTACCGATATATTCACAATCTCTCCTCTGAACATGCCCAAACCACCTTAATCTGGCCTCTCTGACTTTATCTCCAAAACATCTAACGTGGGTTGTCCCTCTGATAAACTCATTCTTAATCCTATCCATCCTTGTCACTCCCAAAGAGAACCTCAACATCTTCAGCTCTGCTACCTCCAACTCTGCCACCTGTCTTTTCTTCAGCGCCACTGTCTCTAAGTCGTAGAGCATTGCTGGCCTCACCACTGTCCTGTACACCTTTCCTTTCATTCTCGCTGATACTCTTTTATCGCACAACACACCTGACACTTTTCTCCACCCATTCCAACCTGCCTGTACCCGCCTCTTTACCTCCTTTCCACACTCTCCGTTGCTCTGGACCGTTGACCCCAAGTACTTAAAATCCTGCACCTTCTTTACCTCTGCTCCCTGTAGCCTCACCGATCCTCCTGGGTCCCTCTTATTTACACACATGTATTCCGTCTTGCTGCGGCTAACCTTCATTCCTCTGCTTTCCAGAGCATACCTCCACCTCTCCAAATTTCCTCCACCTGTTCCCTGCTCTCGCTACAGAGCACAATGTCATCTGCAAACATCATAGTCCATGGGGACTCCTGTCTTACCTCATCTGTCATCCTGTCCATCACCAGAGCAAACAAAAAGGGGCTTAGAGCCGATCCTTGATGCAGACCCACCTCCACCTTAAACTCTTCTGTCACACCTACAGCACATCTTACCACTGTCTTACAGCTCTCATACATGTCCTGCACTACTCTAACATACTTCTCTGCCACTCCAGACTTCCTCATACAATACCACAGCTCCTCTCTTGGCACCCTGTCATACGCTTTCTCTAAATCTAAAAAGACACAATGCAACTCCCTGTTACCTTCTCTGTACTTCTCCGCCAGCATCCTCAAAGCAAATACTGCATCTGATGTACTCTTTCTAGTCATAAAACCATATTGCTGCTCACAAATGCTCACCTCTGCCCTTAACCTAGCTTCCACTACTCTTTCCCACAGCTTCATTGTCTGGCTCATTAGCTTTATACCTCTATAATTGCCACAGCTTTGCACATCTCCCTTGTTCTTAAAAATTGGCACCAATACACTTCTCCTCCATTCCTCTGGAATCCTCTCACTCTCCAAGATCTTGTTAAACAAACTTGTCAAAAACTCTACTGCCACCTCTCCTAAGCACTTCCATACCTCCACAGGTATGTCATCAGGACCAACAGCCTTTCCACTCTTCATCCTCTTTAACGCCCTTCTCACCTCACTTCTACCAATATTTGCTACTTCCTGTTCCACAACAGTCACCTCTTCTACTCTTTGTTCTCTTTCGTTTTCCTCATTCATCAACTCCTTAAAATACTCCTTCCATCTTCCCATCACCCTCCTGGCATCTGTCAGTACATTTCCATCTCTATCTTTAATCACTCTAACCTGCTGCACATCCTTCCGATCTCTATCTCTCTGCCTTGCCAACCTGTACAGATCCCCCTCTCCCTCCTTACTGTCTAGCCTAGCATACAAGTCCTCATATGCTCTTTGTTTGGCCTTTGCCACCTCTACCTTCACCTTACTCTGCATCTCCCTGTACTCCTGTCTACTCTCTTCAGTCCTCTCAGTGTCCCACTTCTTCTTAGCTAGCCTCTTTCCCTGTATACACTCCTGGACTTCCTCATTCCACCACCAAGTCTCCTTGTCCACTTTCCCCTTACCTGATGATACACCAAGTACCCTCCTACCTGTCTCCCTGATCACATTGGCTGTAGTTGTCCAGTCAACTGAAAGCACCTCCTGACCACCCATAGCCTGTCTCAACTCCTCCCTAAAGACTTCACAACATTCTTCCTTTCTCAGCTTCCACCACTTTGTCCTCTGCTCTGCCTTTGTCCTCTTCGCCTTCCTCACCACCAGGGTTATTTTACACACAACCATTCTGTGTTGTCTGGCTACACTCTCCCCTACCAACACTTTGCAGTCACTGAACTCTTTCAGGTTACAACGTCGACACAAGATGTAGTCGACCTGAGTGCTTCTGCCTCCACTCTTATATGTCACCCTATGTTCCTGCCTCTTCTGGAAGAAAGTATTTACCACTGCCATTTCCATCCTCTTTGCAAAGTCCACCACCATCTGTCCTTCTACATTCCTGTCCTGAAGACCAAACCTGCCCATCACATTTTCATCACCTCTGTTCCCTTCCCCAACATGTCCATTGAAGTCTGCACCAATCACCACTCTTTCACCTCTGGGGATGCTCTGCATCACTTCATCTAACTCACTCCAGAATTTCTCCTTCTCTTTTAACTCACATCCTACCTGTGGGGCATAACCACTAACAACATTGAACATTATCCCTTCAATTTCCAGCTTCAGACTCATCACCCTATCTGATACTCTCTTCACCTCTAGAACATTCCTTACAAACTCCTCTTTTAGGATAACTCCTACTCCATTTCTTTTCCTATTCACACCATGGTAAAACAATTTGAACCCTGATCCTAAGCTTCTAGCCTTGCTACCTTTCCACCTGGTCTCCTGTACACACAGTATATCCACCTTTCTTCTCTGCATCATATCAACTAACTCTCTTCCCTTCCCTGTCATGGTCCCAACATTCAAAGTCCCTACTATCACTCCTAAACTCTTGCCTTTCCTCTTCTCTCTCTGCTTACGAACACGCCTTCCTCCTCTCCTTCTTCGACCAACAGTAGCCCAATTTCCACCAGCACCCTGTAGGTCAACAGCACCAGTGGCGGTCGTTGTTAACCCGGGCCACGACCGATCCGATATGGGAGTTATATTCTTGATTCGCATCATTGATTTGGCAAATGTTTTACGTCGGATGCCCTTCCTGACACAACCCTCTGCATTTATCCAGACTTGGGACTGGCACAAGAAGACACTGGATTGCGCTCCCCGGTGGTTGCATTGGTTCTGGCCTCGACTGGTGTTGGCAATTGTTTCTCTGGGGACTTGACAGTTCGATAGTTTAGGACTGGAACTTCCTACAAGTCTACCTGAGTCTTCAATAATTACCTGGACTCCATATTAACATCAATTAACATCAGCTATTGTGCCTGCCACCTAACACTGTATAAATGCAGATCATTTACTGCTTTCTGTTTCACCCAAATGAGGATGGGTTCCCTGTTGAGTCTGGTTCCTCTCAAGGTTTCTTCCTATTACCATCTCAGGGAGTTTTTCCTTGCCACTGTCGCCCTCGGCTTGCTCACCAGGGACAAACTGACCATTTTGATTCATACACATTCACATTTCATACAAACCTAAATAATTATTTTGATTGTGTAAAGCTGCTTTGTGGCAATGAAAATCGCTAAAATCACTATACAAATAAAATTGAATTGAATTGAATTGAATTAATAAATAATAGTAACGAGTTGTCATGACGAGTTCTTATGAATACAGTAGAAAGAAGAGAGTCCTACCGGGCTGTGATTGGTGGAAGGAGCTGTCCATTACGGCTCCAGGACACCATGGGGGCGGGGCTTCCCTCAACCTCACACGGCAGGATGACCTCTGCCCCCTCCGTCACTGTCCTATTAATGACCTCTGCATGCTTATATGATCTGAAGATACAGGGCTTTGCTGGAATCAGAAAAAGGTCAGCTATTTGTCTGTCTGTCTCTCTGCCTGTCTCTCTCTCTCTCTTTGTCTCTCTGTCTTTTAGCAGGTCTTACAGTGTACAGTGAGGGTGATCTCTCTGTGTGATTCTCCAGCTGAGCTGCTTGCTGTACAGACGTAACATCCAGAATCTGCTGCAGTCGAGCTGATAATCAACAAACTCCCATCAGGCTGCTGGAGAGAGGAGACAGCCTCGTCACTCTGAGAGAGAGTCAGAGAGAGACAGAGAGAGTGAATAATCCCAGTGTTGTGGTACATCACTTCAGCCCTGACTCCGGTCCTCCACTCTGTATGTCCTCACTGCAGTGTCTGTGGTTCACCAGCCTGACTTTAAACTCACAGAGCAGTCCATCATCAGGATTCACCACAAGTTTTGGCTGGTGATTAGGTTTCCATCTTTCTGTGTGTCGGTCCTCACATAGTCAAGCCACATAGGTAAGATAGGGGTAAAACAGCAGGAATAACAGAGGGGGGCGGGTTATCGGGGGCGGGGCTTGTAGGAAAACTTCCACACACACTAATAGATTGGGAATGCCTGCTGTCTGGCCCACAGATTAAATAAAAATTTAAAAAACAAAATAACTGAGAACTTAAATGGCAGACGCGTTAGATTACTTGTTCCATTAAAAAAGTAATCCAAGTAACCTAACGCGTTACACCCAACACTGGTATTGAATGTGTTGTATGTATAGTGTATTAAATGTGTGTTAGGTGTGTTAAGTGTGTGTATACAGTAGGTACCCAATTGAAATGGTTATTTCCGTCGCGCTCACCGCCGCATTAAAACGACCGCGGCCAAAATAAATCAGCTGCATTTCAAAGTCATTCGTGAAATGACCGCCAGGTGGCGCAAAGTTACATTTTTACTCGCCGCAGTTTTAAAATACAATTTGGTTATAAAAAATGTTGTATTGAAGAAATACAATAGTGATGGTAATTTCCACATAAGTACTTTACACAACAAACGTGAAAGATCTGAACCGGAGCTATTGATATGTACTGTACAATAATCAGTAAAAAAAAACATTGGTTAAATGTTGTTTAGATCAAGTTCACTAGCTAACAATTTCATTTGTACAAAGTATAAACTGTTATAGCGTATCTCCGTATCTGTTTATTGTTATTTAAATTCAGGGTTATTTCAGGTACTTTAAACACATTGTTGTGTTGCTCATGTTGGGTCATATGAGATGTAGTGAAGGAGGTTGGGTTATTTTGACCCAACAACTGGTTTATTCATTATTCTCTCGTTTCTACAAATTGACAGCCTGCAAAATGTTCTAAATATTACTGTTATTGTGTCACAGGTGTAGTTTTACGAGTTGTTTAGGCAGGAATGTGTGTGTATACAGCTCAAAACTTCCATCAGTTATTAAAGATAACAAAAGACATATACAAAAGATATTTGGTTTCGGCTGTAGTGATGAAGGTATATTATGTTACGCCTATTATGTTTCCTGGCTATACGCTAGTGTTACACATGATATTATCTAAAGGCTAGATATAAAGGTATACATTTACTTTGCTTAAATTCGATGCAAATACGAAATGCCTATATTTAATTTCAATTCTAAATCTGTATATATAATAAGGCAAAAATAGAAGCGGGGCTGAATTACCTCGACATCTGCTGACGCAGTAGAACGTCCTGACAATGTTTTCATTTTATGGTCATTCATTTCAGTTAATAAATCTACTATAAATTTAAAGAACACAAAATATAAGATGACACAAAACCCTACACGCGTAGCTTTTCTAATTACATGTGATAAAATCTACAGGCTCACTGTGTTAACGTTTATTTCGCTTAAATTCGATCCTAATAAGATTTAATTTAATTAAAATTCTACATTTGTACTGTAATTTTAGTTCTGTGATTATGAATTTGTTTAACTACAATGTTTTACTTGATTTTATCCGCTACTACATGCAGCACTAAAGGAGCCGCGGCTCATTAATCCTTGACAGAATCAATCAATCAATCGAGGCGTCAGTCGATAGTTATATAGCACCACTCAGCGGTAGAAGCCAGCAAATGCACAAACCCAAATGCTGCCGCCGAGTGCGGCGGCCGTAAAACCAACATTCCAAATGGGTAGCCACCATACAGATGTGGCCATTAAGACTGCATGTGTTTTCCCGTGAGATGCCACAATTTAGCGCGCAACGTGCCGCGACTTGTCTGAAGCAACATTCGGGAATTTAAATAAATGTGTTGTGCTTCACTGAATATCCGCCAGATGGCGCATGGAAGGACTTTATCTAAAAGCAGGACCAAGTACTGTACAACGAATTGTGTATAATTAGTTAGCCTAAAACAATATTGCTTCCAATGCTGAAGCAAACATGTATTTTATTTTGTTTTACAACAGATCTTTCATAATGAGTGTTTGTATATGTGCTTCATATTATTTTCACAATGATGAAATGAGATGCCCAAATTCGTGCTTTAAAAGTTTCTTATATAGTTTTTGTAATGTCTTAACAGGAACAAAATAATAAAAACATGGCAATGCCTCTGTTTAAATGGTATTGAAATTAATTTAATTTCCTGATAGTAGGCTATCTGATAGTGTGTTCCCTAGATTCCCATGAGAATGGACACAAATGCAGGTCTACTTCAATGTTCTTTCTTTTATTGCTTTTCGTTGAAGAGGTGCTTTGAATCAGGCAAAAACAGGAAAAAAACAAAAGACCAGAACAAAACAAAAACAAAAAACTGAACTGTTCTCTTTAGGCAAAGACACCGGAGCGCTAAAGTCTCAAAAGAAAAAAAACACAACAAAAACCATTCCGAAGAGGAAAAAGGCCTTCAGTGTGAGACGTGGCTGCAATTCCCTCGGCGAACAGCAGAGGGCGACGGGACCGAAATCCGCTAAACTGCACGGCCGCGAAGAAGAACGGGACAGGCCAGCCTCGGGATGGGAAACTGCAGAACAGCGCGAACTAAGAAATAACAGGACCCAGTCTGGATGCAAAAAGGAAAAAAAAAACTGAAAGAGAAGGGGGAAAAAAGGGTAAAACATAACAAAACCCGAGAATACTGGCTTGGAGCCAAAATAAGGAACAGGATGTAATGAACTGGACAGGACACGAAACTGGCAGACTGCTGGCGACATGGAACAACAATCTGACACAGGACAACAGACAGGAGGGAATAAATAGGGTGAATGATTACAACGGAAACGAGGGGGAACAGGTGAGTAAAATCATCTTGATAGAATAATAAAGAGGAAGTGGAAGAGATGGTGGTGATGTCAGAGACACGGGCACATGACGAAGGATCAAAACAAATGCCATGTGCTTAAATAGACATGTAAACAACACAGAATACGAGGGGAGAGAGAAAGTAAATGAAAATCTTAAAGATCAGACCAGGGGTTTGACAGTACCCCCCCCCCCCCAGGAAGGGGCGGAGGGGAGGAGTACACAGGTTTAACCCTAGAAACGTGAAATACTGGGTGTACCCGACCAAGCGTGGAAGGAAGCTTGAGCCGAATCGCCACTGGGTTCAAGACCTTTGTAATCCGGTATGGGCCGATGAACTTGGGAGCCAATTTGCGTGAGGCTACCCTTAGAGGCAAGTCCTTGGTATAAAGCCATACCCTTTCACCACAAACATATTTAGGGGCAGGAGTCCGGTGGCGATCGGCTGCAGCTTTGGTTCGTCTATTAGCCCGGGCCAAGGCCTCCTTAGCTTTTCTCCAAGGGCGCCGGCAGCATTGAACAAAAGCCAAGGCAGACGGAACCGCCGCTTCGGGTTCCTGTGAAGGGAACAAAGGGGGTTGATAGCCGACAGAGCACTGAAATGGCGACATACCTGTGGCAAAAACCGGTAGAGTATTGTGGGCATACTCCACCCAGGACAGCTGTTGACTCCAGGAGGTCGGATTGTGGGATGCCAGGCAGCGGAGAGAACGTTCCAAATCCTGGTTAGCCCGCTCAGACTGCCCATTGGTCTGGGGATGGAACTCGTTGAGGCCCCGATCTGTCTGCAAAATTCCTTCCAAAATCGAGAGACAAACTGTGGGCCCCTATCCGAGACCACGTCAACCGGAAGACCATGAATCCGGAATACTTGGTCAACCACCACCAGAGCAGTCTCTTTGGCCGAGGGGAGCTTGGGAAGAGGGATGAAGTGGGCTGCTTTGGAGAAGCGGTCCACCACCATGAGAATGACGGTGTTGCCCCTTGACTCGGGGAGGCCAGTGACAAAATCGAGAGCTAGATGTGACCACGGGCGGGCGGGGATGGGTAATGGGCGAAGCAGACCAATGGGAGGCGAAGATGAACTCTTGTTCTGGGCGCACACTGAGCAAGCTGCCACGAACTGCCTGACATCCTTGGTCATGGCGGGCCACCAAAATCGCTGACGGATGGAGGCCAGCGATCTCCGAACTCCTGGGTGACAAACTAGTTTGGATGAGTGACCCCACTGGATGACTTTGGAGCGCAGTGTCACCGGGACATACAACTTGCCCGCTGGAACTTCTCTGGGTATACGGCACCTGCGCAGGGCCTCCTGAACCTCTCTCTCGACATCCCATGAAGGAGCAGCCACCACCACGCCTTTGGGCAGGATGGTGTCAATAGAGGCCTCCCTCTTGGGGGTCTCAAACTGGCGAGAAAGGGAATCCGGCTTTGTGTTCTTAGACCCAGGCCTGTAGGAGAGGGTGAAATTAAAGCGGCTAAAGAAAAGGGACCAGCGGGCCTGTCTAGAATTTAGTCTCCTGAATTGATGTATTCTAAATTCTTGTGGTCAGTCCAGACCACGAACGGTTGGACTGCGCCCTCCAGCCAGTGACGCCACTCACCCAAAGCCAGTCTGACTGCCAACAACTCCCGGTTACCTATGTCATAGTTCCGCTCAGTGGAGCTCAGGCGGTGGGAGAAAAAGGCGCACGGATGCACATTCCCATCCCGAGAGCGTTGTGACAGAACTGCACCAACTCCGACATCAGAAGCATCCACCTCAACAATAAACTGTCGTTCAGGATCTGGATCAGACAAGACAGGAGCAGAGACAAACCGGGACTTTAATTTATTAAAGGCCTCCTGGGCCTCATTACTCCATTTGTACAGTACCTTTGGAGAGGTGAGCGCTGTTAAGGGTGCAGCCATCTGACTGAAGTTCCGGATGAAGCGCCGATAAAAGTTGGCGAACCCCAAGAACCGCTGCAGAGCCTTTCGAGAGTCAGGAGTTGGCCAATCAACTACCGCCCTTATTTTAGCAGGGTCGGCTCTGATCTCACCCGCCAAAATCACGAACCCTAAGAACGAAACCGACCTTGCATGGAAGACGCACTTCTCCGCTTTCACGAATAGTTGGTTTTCCAAAAGCCGTTGCAACACCTGGCGGACATGCCGAGTGTGTACCTGTAGAGGGAGAGAATATTAGGATGTCATCTAGGTACACAAAGACGAATTGGTTTACCATGTCTCTCAGCACATCATTGACCAGGGACTGGAAGACAGCAGGAGCATTAGTCAGACCAAACGGAAGGACTCTGTATTCAAAGTGTCCCGTGGGTGTGTTGAAAGCTGTCTTCCACTCATCTTCCTCCCAAATACGGATAAGGTGGTAAGCGTTGCGCAGGTCAAGCTTGGTGAAGACCTTTGCTCCCTGCAGGAGTTCGAAAGCTAAAGACATAAGAGGGAGGGGGTACCTGTTCTTAATGGTAATGTCATTCAACCCACGATAATCAATACATGGACGCAGGGAGCCATCCCTCTTTTTGACAAATAAGAACCCCGCACCCGCAGGAGAGGAGGAGGGACGGATTGATATATGTATCCATGGCCTCTCTTTCTGGACCTGAAAGGGAATATAAGTGACCCTTGGGCGGAGAAGTGCCTGGGAGGAGCTCAATGGCACAGTCGTAAGGGCGGTGAGGAGGCAGGGACATGGCCCGGGACTTGCTGAATACCAGTCGCAGGTCGTGGTACTCCGCCGGGACCCCAGACAGATCAGCAACCTCCACCTGCAAGACAGGACAAACAGAACCAGAAAAAGGGGCAGGACCAAGACAAAAAGCAAGACAATTTTGGCTCCAAGACAAGACAGAATTTCCGGACCAATCAACGTGAGGGCCATGTTGTACCAACCAGGGGTGCCCCAGCACTATAGGAGCACTAGGGGAGTCCAGAAGGTACAGCGTGGTCTCCTCACGGTGATTGCCTGAGACCACTAGGTTAACCTTGGGTGTCTAATGCGAGACAGTAGTAATTAAAGTCCCATTAGGGATCGGGCAGGGATAGATTCAGGCAAGGGAATGGCTGGAATACCCAATCGTGCAGCTATTGAGCGGTCCATGAAATTACCCTCAGCCCCCGAATCAACCAAGGCCGAGCATGACTCTGAAATCTCCCCATACTGGACCAATACAGGTAAAAGTGTGCGAGAGGAGGGGGATTGAGAAAAAGGAATAGCGCTCACCAGGATCCCCTGCTTCACTGGTGAGCCTTGACTTTTGCTGGGCAGGCTGCGGCGAAGTGGCCTGGCTGTTCGCAATAGAGGCACAGGCCCCTGGTCAAACGCAGTTGTTTCTCCTGGGGTGTCAGACGGAGGCGTCCCACCTGCATGGGTTCAGGTTCTGGCAGGTCGACGGTCACCGGGGGGGACTGGGAACTCTTCACCCTGCTAGAGGGGCGGACCATCCGGCGCTGGTGCCGACGACAGAGACGAGACTCAATGCGGAGTGCCAGGTCGATGAGGTCTTCAAGGTCTTCAAGGTCGCGGGGCAAGTCATGAGTGGCCAGTTCATCCTGTATATCCTCTTCGAGCCCGGCTCGGAACATTGCCCGACAGGCTGCCTCATTCCAGTCACAGGAGGCCGCTAAGGTCTTGAACTGAATGGCAAACTCAGTGACTGAACGACCTGCCTGACGAAGCCGTGCGAGCTTGTCTGCTGCCTCCTGTCCTCTGACAGACCGGTCAAAAAGCCTCATCATCTCCTGCCGAAGCTCGTTAAATGAGTCACAACATGGGGCTTGAGACTCCCAGACCGAAGTTCCCCATTCACGAGCTTTGCCCGTAAGGAGAGTCAGGACAAATGCCACCCTTGTTTCTTCTGCCGCGAACGTGCGTGGCTGGAGGGCGAACACTACTGAACATTGTGTCAAGAAGGCTCGAGAGGAGTTGGGATCCCCGTCATAGGGAGGTGGATTGTTGCAGCGGGGTTCACGATCGTGATTGGAGGAGAGGTGGGTAGAACTTGCTTGGGCGCCTTCCCGCTGGAGTTCCTGGATGCGCGCAGTGAGGTCTGCCACTTGGTTGGCAAGGAACTCAACCTCTCTCGTGGTGCTGGTCAGCCGAGTCTCATGCTGGCCTAAGAGGACGTAGAGGATGTAATGAACTGGACAGGACACGAAACTGGCAGACTGCTGGCGACATGGAACAATGATCTGACACAGGACAACAGACAGGAGGGAATAAATAGGGTGAATGATTACAACGGAAACGAGGGGGAACAGGTGAGTGAAATCACCTGATAGAATAATAAAGAGGAAGTGGGAGGGATGGTGGTGATGTCAGAGACACGGGCACATGGCGAAGGATCAAAACAAATGCCATGTGCTTAAATAGACATGTAAACAACACAGAATACGAGGGGAGAGAGAAAGTAAATGAAAATCTTAAAGATCAGACCAGGGGTTTGACATAGTGTTACCTATGCGAATGTCCTGATTTGGGCTCAGGACTTCGATTCGGCATCGTGATTTTCCTCGTTAATTTACTACATAGTTTTAATCGGCGCTCAGCCGCACGCATAAAGTTTTCCACAGCGCACCAGCAGAAGTAGACTAATGATTATGAATGCGTCGGGAAAACAGCAAGCAGACTGACTCTGACCATTTAAAAAACGTTTGTGTTCATTTTCTGACATGCTCAAGTTCACCAAAAACAATACAGAACAGCGCACCTTATTTGCTTGCAAACATTTACAAAATCACAATGTTTTTTCGTTATTGTGAGTGCGCTTAAATTAAAGTTGAGTCTTATAAAGGCTATGTAGTCTTATATAGTTTTATTATATAGTTTTTGCACATTAATCTGAGTCCTCATCTGTTACATTTTTGAGGACAATAGTTTTTTCAGCCTGTCACGGAGTGCGCCCAAATCAAAATCGCTCCTCGCTCACTAGTTAGGCGTCCTCTTCAGATATGCGAAGGAGCGGGCCCGTGGAATTAGGCACTGCTGGTAATGGTTAAAATATTAACAATGGGAATGTTTGATGTCATTGTGGGCATTATAAGATTTGTACCGAAAACTTCTAACTAAAAAGTGGCAGCTGGCACGCCTAAAAATAGACGCAGGTTAATTTTTTTATAGTCTAAATAAAAATCCTCCTCTTTAGTGCTTCCTATTCCTATTAATTCTAGGTTGTTCTTTTAGTGTGTGTGCTTTACAATGCCAGACAACATTCAAATGCAAATTATTCAATTCAATTCAATTCAATTTTATTTGTATAGCGCTTTTAGCAATTTTCATTGCCGCAAAGCAGCTTTACATAGTCAAAAGAATTATTTAGGTTTGTATGAAATGTGAATTTGTATGAATCAAAATGGTCAGTTTGTCCCTGGTGAGCAAGCCGAGGGCGACAGTGGCAAGGAAAAACTCCCTGAGATGGTAAGAGGAAGAAACCTTGAGAGGAACCAGACTCAACAGGGAACCCATCCTCATTTGGGTGAAACAAAAAGCAGTAAATGATCTGCATTTATACAGTGTGTAGGGTGGGAGGCAGTTCAGCTATAATAGCTGATGTTAATTGATGTTAATATGGAGTCCAGGTAGTTATTGAAGACCCAGGTAGACTTGTAAGAAGTTCCAGTCATGAACTATCGAACTGTCAAGTCCCCAGAGAAACAGTTGCCAACACCAGTCAAGGCCAGAACCATTTTCTAGGTAGAGAGAATCATTCCCAGACACCAGACGCATCCCAGAGAGACACACGGGGCATCCATGTGACGAGATCTTCAGCCAGAAGCGGGGCACCAGGATGGGTCAGACAGGTCCGGAGGGCAGAGGGAGTCTGGATCACTGGCAGCTCAGGAACGACATGTGTAGCTCGACAGAGAGAGAGAGAAAGAGTGAAAGGGGGGGACAGGAGGAGAGAGGAAAAAGAAAGAGGGGGGGAAAGAGAAGAAGAGGAGAGATGGCAGTTAGGTATGGTCACAGTCACACAATGTATAATGTGAATGTATATTAACTGTAGCGTGCAAGCAGAGACTCCGGCAGGACTAACTATGACAGCATAACTAAAAGGGAGGAGCCAGAAGGAAACACAAACATGAGGGCTTCCTGACATGTAAAGCAAACAATCACCTCACCGTCAGCAAACCTGAGTGATCAATGAGAGTGAGGAAGACAGCATCCAAACATACCAGTTTACCATAATACTCTACGTCCATGAGTCCCCCAGATCTGCTCCTTTACCTATGGCAAATCTATTTATAAAAATGCTCGGCTAAATAAATAGGTTTTTAGCCTGGACTTAAACACTGAGACTGTGTCTGAGTCCCGAACACTATTTGGAAGACTATTCCATAACTTTGGGGCTTTGTAAGAAAAAGCTCTGCCCCCAGCTGTATTTTTCATAATACGCGGTACTGACAAGCAGCCTGCATCCTTTGATCGAAGTAGGCGTGGCGGATCGTAAGACACTAGCAGTTCGCTCAGGTACTGCGGCGCGAGACCATTTAATGCTTTATATGTCAAGAGTAGTATTTTAAAATCAATGCGAAATTTCACAGGGAGCCAATGGAGTGAAGATAAGATAGGGGTGATGTGCTCATATCTTCTGGTTCTGGTGAGGACTCTCGCTGCTGCATTTTGGACTAGCTGAAGCTTATTTATGCATCTAGCTGAACAACCAGACAGTAAGGCATTACAATAGTCCAACCTAGAGGTGATAAAAGCATGAACTAGTTTTTCTGCGTCGTTTAGCGACAATAAATTTCTTATTCTGGCAATATTTCTGAGGTGAAAGAATGCTATCCTGGTAATATTATCTACATGTGCTTCAAATGAAAGGCTGGAATCAATAATCACACCAAGGTCTTTCACTGTTGCATTTGATGGAACAGAAAGGCCATCTAAAGTTACGGTATGATCTAAAATTTTACTCCTAGCTGTATGCGGTCCTATGACTAGAACTTCTGTCTTATCCGGATTTAGCAGAAGGAAGTTAGTTAGCATCCAATTTCTTATGTCCTGCACACATTGCTCAATTTTAGTAAGCTGTTTTTTCTCATCAGGTTTTGCTGAGACATATAACTGTGTATCATCAGCATAACAATGAAAACTAATACCATGCTTACGGATTATGTTGCCCAGAGGAAGCATGTAAAGGGAAAAAAGCAGTGGACCTAAAACTGAACCCTGCGGAACGCCAAACTCCACTAGAGAACATGCAGAATAATCACCATTTAAGTCTACATACTGATAACGATGGGTCAGATAGGATCTGAGCCAGGAGAGGGCTGTACCCTTAATTCCCACTACATTTTCTAATCTGTGAAGAAGAATAGCGTGATCAACAGTGTCAAAAGCTGCACTGAGGTCAAGTAATACAAGCATAGTTACACAACCCTGATCAGAGGCCAATAGAATGTCATTTACTACTTTAACGAGCGCCGTCTCTGTACTGTGATGAGGCCTAAATCCTGACTGATACAGTTCATGTATGCCATTCCTATGTATATATGAGCATAGCTGCTCCGCTACTATCTTTTCCAGGATCTTAGAGATAAAGGGGAGGTTTGATATTGGTCTGTAACTGGACAGCTGACAGGGGTCGAGGTCAGGTTTCTTAATTATTGGTTTGATAACTGCTAATTTAAAAGATTTTGGAACATATCCAATGCTGAGTGAAGAATTAATTATTCTCAACAGGGGTTCTATTATTGCTGGTACTATCTGTTTAAGAAAATGTGTCGGTACAGGATCTAATATACAGGTTGACGAATTTGAAGAAGAGATGAGTGAAATTAGTTCATTCTCTTCAAGGGGAGTAAAGTATTCTAGGTTCTGGTCTGACATGGCTAGATTAACATCTGCATCAATTACATTGTTCGGTTTCAAAACCTCAATTTTATGCCTAATATTTACAATTTTATTATTAAAAAAGTTCATGAAGTCCTCACTATTGCATGATGTTGTTGTGGAGATTTCTGCAGTGGTCTTATTTCTGGTTAATTTGGCTACAGCATTAAATAAGAATCTAGGATTATTTTTATTTTCTTCTATAAGAGTGGAGAGATATGTTGATCTAGCTACACTAAGAGCTTTTCTATAGTTCAGGATGCTCTCCTTCCATGCTATTTGAAATACTAGTAATTTAGTTTGACGCCATTTACGTTCTAATTTCCGAGCGGTCTGTTTTAAAGTGCGCGTGTGATCGTTATACCAGGGAGCAAGTTTTTTATCTCTAATAATTTTTCTTTTGACTGGAGCTACATTATCTAGGGTATAGCGAAATGTCGACTCTAAATATTCAGTCGCCTGATCGAGTTCTGTGGGGTCAGACGGTGATCTAATCGAAGTTGGGAACTCTGGGAGATTACTGATAAAACTCTGTTTGGTAGTTGATGTGAATGTACGTTTCATACGGTAGCGCGGCGCTGTGTGTACATTATTATTGTGACACACTTGCAATGAGACAAGATAGTGATCTGAGATAACTTCAGATAGTGGTATTGTGAATAAATTTCTTATACTTAATCCAAATAATATTATTAAATCTAAAGTGTGACCTGCTTTATGAGTGGGTCCTACTACACACTGATTTACTCCTACCGAGTCCAGTATAGACATAAATGCAGTTCTCAGAGGGTCTTCTGGGTTTTCAAAATGAATATTAAAATCTCCAGCAATTAACACTTTGTCTACAGAAATGACTAGGTTTGAGAGGAAATCTGCAAATTCACTAAGAAATTCCGAGTACGGCCCTGGAGGTCTGTAAATGACAATTAGCGGGATCGACTGAGCTGACTTAATATAGTTAAATACACTTATGTTACTATAAGGAATTTCAAATGAATTAAATTTGTGTCCGTGTTTTTGAACAATAGTCAAATTATCATTGTGAATAACTGCGACGCCTCCTCCTCTACCAGTTAACCGAGGCTGGTGTATGTAGCTGTATCCAGGAGGACTAGCTTCATTTAGAGCTACATACTCGTCCTGTTTAATCCAGGTTTCTGTTAAACAGAGTATATCAAACTCCTGATCTGTGATAATTTCATTAACTATAACTGCTTTAGATGCGAGAGATCTAATATTTAACAGTCCTAGCTTCAGATCAGAGGTGCCGGCTGCGCATTCAGTCTGATCCAAGTTTGTGGTCTTTATGCTAATTAAATTACTAAAACAGACTTTGTGAGTCTTTCTAAATTTGTTTTTAGCTCGGGGAACAGACACAGTCTCAATAGAGTGAACCCTGAGTGACGACTCTATGCAGCTAGCAGACGGTTGGTTTAGCGTAAGGGATCTAATGTTGAGAAGTCCAAACTTTAGAGGTAGACTTCGATTACTTATTTGGGCTTTTTCTGGTTTAATGGTTACCAGATTGTTTCGGCTGGATTTAACGAATTTATTCTTTTTTCTCACTAATCGGGGAATAGACACAGTTTCTATAGTACAAGCTATGTGTGTGCGTCTATTAGTATGGTGGGTTGTATTGTGGCTGATATCTAAAGAATCTGAGGTATGACTTACCGCAAGTCAGATGGTTCGTAATGTCCTAGAGATGTTGTCAGAGAGGACCGCTGCTCCAGCTCTGCTAGGGTGCAGGCCATCTGTGCGGTAGAGCCTAGGACGCTCCCAGAAAACATTCCAGTTATCAACAAAGGGTAATCTCTGTTGTTGACACCAAGATTGTAACCATTCATTGAAGGCAAATAATCTACTCCTCTCTGAAATGTCGGAAGTGGTCCAGATACGACGATCTTTGTCGTGGGTGATGTGCTGCGGACCTTCTCAACCAGGCTCCTGAAGTCCTTCTTTAGGATCTCCGTCTGCCTCAGCCTGATGTCGTTGGTGCCAGCATGGAGAACCACAGCTCGAATGTTCTTCCTCAGGGCCGCAGGCACCTGTGCAGCAACATCAAGAACACGTGCACCAGGTAAACAGCGCGTGTACGCCTTACCTTTAGCTGTGGTAGCACGCACGTGCCGGACAATGGAGTCTCCGATGACCAGCGCGTCGTGTGCCGTCTCACGGAGAGGAGCGAAGCGGTTTCGGGTTGAGATCTCGAAGACGGGTGGTGGCGGAGGAGGAGAGGTCCTCGCCCGGGGCTTGGCGCGCGTCTTCCGCTGCTGAAGTTTCCAGGCCTCGTGGTATCCCGGCGCCGGGGTGAAGGAAAGCTGGGCAGGCTGCGTTCTCGGTGCGTTGGACCTGGGCAGAGAAGCACGCGGAGTAGAGGTTGTCGGAGAATTCTCATGCCGAGAATTTACCTGGGACAGGTGAGCGTCGGTCCGCGACGATTCCAGCGTGGCTTTCCGCTGCTGTAGCCGGGCCAGCTTCACCTGTAGGTCGCGGATCAGCTTCTCCACGGCCTCCATCTCCAAGTCCACCGAGTGCAGCTCCAATGTCTCCTCACCTGCACACAGGGGCAGAGACCCAACCGACATGGTGTCTAAAAATAGAAATAACCGGTGCGAAAGAGCGTAAACAAACTTGTGATAGCCGGGCTAACGGGCTAGCGATGCTAATGAAAAGCCGGCTAGAAGCGGTGTGCTGCAAAACTATTAAAACTTATACGATATAAACTTATACGAAAACGATATAACACGCGTTTCGAGTGAATATATTATAAGGTAGTATGAAATACTTATCTGTTATATGTTTACTCTTCGTAAGGGGACGAAAAAGTAGAAAAATTGGTCAGTCTGGCGGAGCTCGGGAAAAAGCAGCCAACTACATACAATGCATCTTTGACCCAGGGTTAGGGTTAGGGTTAGGGTTACTATCTGCTTTATCTGAGGGTTACTCTCCCCAAGTGTGAATCAGCTGTTCTCACCTATACATTCAGAGTAACTGTAATGCACCTCTCCACACTTTAAAAACCTCTTGAATCTGAGGCTCTTCTGAAGACTTTCAGTGATTAAGGCCTCTTTTTAAATTTGTGTAAATTTTATCTAAATTTTTTAATTTATTCTAGATTAGATAAAGCTGACATTGTTACCGTTTTTAATCCTTGGCATGGAAGAAATTGAGATTTTCCTCATGATAGCATAAATTGCATTGTTTTTAATTAAAAAGGCCAATTTATCTTTTCCTCATAAAGTGTTTAGGAGAAATTCCACCTATACAAGTGTGACAAATATGCAAAGAAAAAAAATAGGAAAGGCAAATACTTTTTCATGGCACTGCACATGTAGTCAGATTGTTCCACTGGGATGAAACTGTGCCAGGTGGAGTTAAGGCACTTTCAAAATCACATTAACTTTACACTGATATGAATACCTTTGAATGATAAATGCTTTTTAACACCCTTGTAACTCAATAAGAGACAATGCACAGAATATTTTCTAACAGCCTGTAAATGATATGCGGATTTTCAGTGTCTAGTAGCACCAGTCTCACAGAGACTTTTAGCAGTATTGTCTTGCATATTTTGTCTTGAAAAAAATAAAAATAATAATCACAATACTGCAAAAATGTCTCATTTTGCTGTCAAACTGTTTCTAATCCTCCTGGGTCTCTGTGAGACTGGTGCTACTAGACACTGAAAATACTGTCTTTATATACAATTCAATTCAATTTTATTTGTATAGCGCTTTTAACGAGTATCATCTGAGAACAACAAGCGGAATCCATCACCAAATAACTACTCAGGTACGATATCATGTCTAATATTCAGCTCGTTCAGTGTGTAGAGTTCAGGATGTTTAGACATTCTTCCTCCGTCGTTAGTGGTCATTTTATTTGTGATAGGTGTGTGTTAGTGAGCACTCTGACTGAGAAGATATCAGCGTTAGAGGAGCGCATCCAGACTTTAGAGAGGGTTAGAGAGTGTAAGAGCAGTGTTATTCCTGTAGCGGACAGTCTGGGTGCCGCAGGCGGAGATAACCAGCCCCCGACTCCGGCATTAGAGCCCTCACAGCGGGGCGAGTGGGTGAGGACTCGGCAGCATACTCGTTCAGCCAAAGCTAACGCTAAGGCTAGCCCACCGGAGCACACCTCTTCTGCGCTTTACGTGTCCAACAGGTTTGCTCTCCTCAGTGATGCACCCGCTGAGAAACCTGAAAGAGCTCTGGTTATAGGAGACTCTATAATGAGGCACGTGAAATTAGCTAGGCCTTTAGGGGCGCCAGCGGCAGTGGTTAGGTGTATCCTGGGAGCCAGAGCACCGGACATAGCAGGTAATCTTAGGGCTCTAGGACAGCACAGGTTCTCCAAGATAGTAGTACATGCTGGAGCTGACGATATACGCCTTCGTCAGTCAGAGGTTAGTAAGAATAACTGTATAGAGGTGTTTAAATTAGCGAAGGCGATGTCCGATGACATAATATGATGTCCAGGTGGTGCTCCGAAAACAACGTGGACTTCATAGATAATTGGAAGACCTTTGAGGGCAAAGCTGGCCTCTTAGGGCGGGACAGTGTCCATCCCACTCGGGGAGGTGCTGCTTTCATTTCTTGCAGTATAGCTCATAGTCTCTGCCGTGGCTGCCGTCACGACTCTGTGGTCGCACAAAATCATTTCACTGCATATTGTACTCTGTATGATGTTGTATGTGACAAATAAAATTTGAATTTGATTTTTAGTCTCAGAAGACGCCTAGTTAATCGGTCACAATCCAGAGCCCAGGCCAGGGAGCAGACAGACAGGCTAAACCAACCGTCTGCTAGCTGCATAGAGTCATCACCCAGGGTTCACTATATTGAGACTGTGTCTGTTCCCCGAGCTAAAAACTAATTTAGAAAGACTCAGAAAGTCTGTTTTAGTAATTTAATTAACATAGATATTACAAACTCAGATCACACTGAATGCGCAGCCGGCACCTCTGATCTGAAGCTAGGACTGTTAAATATTAGATCTCTCGCATCTAAAGCAGTTCTTATTAACGAAACTATTACAGACCAGGAGTTTGATATATTATGTTTAACTGAAACCTGGATTAAACAGGACGAGTATGTAGCTCTAAATGAAGCTAGTCCTTCTGGATACAGCTACATACACCAGCCTCGGTTAACTGGTAGAGGAGGAGGCGTCGCAGTTATTTACAACGATAATCTGGCTATCATACAAAAACACAGATTTAAATTTAATGCATTTGAAATTCTCTATAGTAACATAAAGTCAGCTCAGACGATTCCGCTAAACATCATTTACAGACCCCCAGGGCCGTACTCTGAATTTCTCTTTGAATTTGCAGATTTCCTTTCAAACCTTGTCGTTTCCGTAGACAAAGCGTTAATTGCTGGGGATTTTAATATTCATTTTGAGAATCCAAAAGGCCCTCTGAGAACAGCATTTATGTCCATACTGGACTTAGTAGGAGTAAATCAGTGTGTAGTAGGACCCACTCATAAAGCAAGTCACACTTTGGACTTAATATTATCCTTCGGATTAAGTATAAGAAACATAATTACAATTCCACAGTCTGAAGTTATATCAGATCACTGTCTTGTCTCGATTAAAGTGTCTCATAGTAATAATGTACGCACAGCACCGCGCTACCGCCTTAAACGTACATTCACATCAAATCCCACACAGAGCTTTATCGATAATCTTCCAGAGTTATCAACTTTGATTGGATCGGCATTTGATTTCACAGAACTCGATCAAGCGACTGAATATCTAGAGTCAACACTTCATCATAGCTTAGATAATGTAGCTCCAGTTAAAAGAAAAATTATTAGAGATAAGAAACTCGCTCCTTGGTATAACGATCACACGCACTCTAAAACAAACCGCTCGGAAATTAGAACGCAAATGGCATCAAACTAAATTTTTAGTTTTCCAAATAGCATGGAAGGAGAGCATCCTGAACTATAGAAGAGCTCTCAGTGCTGCTAGGTCAATGTATCTCTCCACTCTTATAAAAAATAACAAAAATAATCCCAGATTTTTATTTAATACCATAGCTAAATTAACTAAAAACAAGACCACTGCAGAAATCTCCACAACAACAACATACAGTAGTGAGGATTTCATGAACTTTTTCAATAACAAAATCATAAATATTAGGCAAAAAAAAGGTTAAATTAATCACATCACATCAAAACCTAGAATACTTTACTCCCCTTGAAGCGAGTGAACTAATTTCACTCATCTCCTCTTCAAAATCGTCAACCTGTGAATTAGATCCTATACCAACACATTTTTTCAAGCAGATAGTTCCAGCAATAACAGAACCCCTGTTAAAAGTAATTAACTGTTATGGGGGAAATTTTTATTTAATTTTATTTGATTTTACTTACTTTTGGGGGATAGAAGGTACCATATCTGTATATAATGGGGGGTGTGCGTGCGAAGCTGAGACATAGGCTCCTTTGTGTGCGGGTGCATAGGAAACCAGAGCTTTACATTGGGGCACCTTCATTGTGAGCTAAAGAGGGCCCCTAATGGGAAACAGATGTTGAAGGGATGTACAGCGAGCCCTGCATATATAATGGTGAAAACGGACCAGAGATTCAGTTGTGTCCATGGTGCAGCTCCGGCCGTTATTGCATGATAATAAAGGTCGTAATCTTCTGTAAGCAAAGCCTGACTCTGAGTATTTTTCCACAACATCTTGGCGCTGCGAGCAGGGTTGTAAAGGGGCAAAGGTGACTGATCAGCATGGGCTTCCTTGGTCAGCAACACAAACAAGTGGCTACTTACAAAGGTAAGCAACTTTTGCTTATATACTTAGGTTGTGTTGTTTGCTGGGGATCACCCATGGTGGTAAGGACGCCTGATAACATTTACATTTACATTTAGGCATTTGGCAGACGCTCTTATCCAGAGCGACTTACAAAAAGTGCTTTAATGTTTACAGAATTGGATACATACTTACACTGGGTTAACTAGGTTAATAACTAAGTGCCATTAGTCCAACACAACTAAGAAGAGTTTTTTTTTTTTTTTTGGGGGGGGGGGGGGGGGTAAGTGAAGGTTAGTCCAAGTACTGGAGAAACAGATAAAGGCCTCTCCAACTCAAGTAATTTAAAATGGGCTTTGTTTCCAGAAGAGAATGCATGCATCAGCTAACTAACTGTTGTACTGATAGTAAATTGATAAAATAAGCATCGCATTGGTCTGTTTTGTTGTCAAGAGGGCATTGATTGATGGCGGCAATAACAGATGGTATGAGAGAGCGCATTTGAGTGTCTATTTGAGTTGCTAAGAGGGCAATGTAAAAAGGTAGATAGTCTTGATATTAATTTGTACTCATTGTCAAGTGGGCCTTGATGGATGACGAGTGGAAAGCAAGTTAATACGGAGTGGCGCTTAATTAGTAATATTGCTTGTGTGAGGATACGCAGCAATTAATGAAAAATACCCTTTCGTATGAGGAACACCTTTCGGTGTCGTAAGCATTTGGTAGCCACCTTAAAATTTGTATTGTATTAGGTTTTGTGGCTTTTATTGATATATTTTCCTATGAGGAATGTACTGTTGTACATCAAAAGCATTGTGTAGCCACCCAAAAAAGGTATTGTATGAGTTTTTGTGGCTTTTGTTTGATAACTTTCTATGTGGAGCACTATTTTGTGCCATTAAGTTGAATGCAATTGCAATTGTTTGGGCCTAATTGATGTTGTGTCTGTCTGTTACTGTCTGTTACTGTCTGAGTGTGTGAGAGCTCTATGTTCGCCTAAGTGTGTGTGTGTGTGTGTGTGTGTGAGAGAGAGAGAGAGAGAGAGAGAGAGAGATATGGAATCTGGGTAAGTGATACCATAAGCTCTGTGTCCAGCGAACAGGGCTGGACCTCCCGAGGGAATTGTGTGTACAACCCTCAGAGTGGGGCCGCTTGTTGCCGGACCGGAGATGTGTGTGTGTGTGTATGAGCCCTAATTAGCAAAGGGGACAAGTATGCAAAGAATAAGCCCTATTTTCTAGGAAAAGAGGGACAAAGTATGAATGCATAAGCCTATAAATAAATAAATAAATAAATAAATAGTGTGGAGTGGTGAATGTGTCTAAACCCCATATTAGTACTGTGGTATTAATCAGTTATTGATGGAAGTGTTCACTGTGTAAAAGAATACTGTGCTTTTTGGCAAGCTAATAGGCAAATAGTGAAATATTGTATATTAAAAAGTGGTTATAACTGTTAAGCCTTGTTAAGGAAGGTGAATATCTCTGTGATTATACAATATTGTATGTTGTTGTAAGCAAATTTAATCATTAAGTAAGGGCTTAGGCATAAGATAACGTAAGAATATCTAAGTTGTGGTGACAGGCTATAAAGCATAATGGCAGCCTCTCCAGTCGAGATAATAGTGCTGAAGCATCCTTTGTGTGCAGATCTCATAACTAAGATCTCCAATAAATGCCAAAAGCGAACTAAAGATATAATTACAAAATGGCCAAAGGAGGGAACCTTAGATGTGGCATTGTGAGGAGATGGAACCTTAATTATAATTATAAAATGGCAGCAAGAGAGAAAAAGCGTGAAAAGACAGCAGGAAAGAGAGGTCCTAGCTCTGTTTAAGGAAGAATGAGTAGAGTTGGTAAGAAAGAAAAAGCAAGTGAGGAAAAAGTTGAGAAAGTCAGACAGTGAGGCACAGAAAAACAGTAATGGAGGGGAAGCGCTACACCTCCCCCATATGTGCAGACAGAAGGTCAATTCCCAATGTTTAAGGGAATGTTGAATGTTGAAAAAATGCGAATGGAAGGTCATGTTGATTTAGATGGAGACGACAGAGAGCCAGGTGTGAAGAAAGGAGAGGAGAAGGAGTAGGGAAGAAAGCACACCGTTAGATTGTTATAAGAAAGTAGGGGCAGATTTGCAGAGTAAAAAAGCTATGTGGGGAAGAGGATAAGATAAAGGAACAGGAAAGGGTGCAGATAAGTAGGAGAGGTTAGACAGGAGCACTAACACCAGGACAAGTAAGAAGTCAGATAGATACAACATTAAGGACTGGGCATAGGTCTTTGTACAGTAGAGGGGATGAACGTGAAGAGGATTTTTTATTTAATATGGGCAGTTGGAAACAAAGAAGGAACACTGGAAGACTTAGGAACCTAGCTCCATAATTTCCAATTTACCTTAAAGTTTAGTTAAAGGTGCACTGGGACAGTTATACTGTACCGTGGGCAGCTCAAGATCTCAAAGGGAATTGTCAACCGCCTCCCTAACATTTACGAGGGTGCAGGGAAATGGATTAAGGTCATAGAAGAGGAAACCTCAGGCAAGCTTTTATCGGTGATTGATATGAAAACTGTTGCTGAAGATTTTGGAGGAAGGAAAAACGTGCTTCCGACTCGAGTAAGGCTGTGAATACATAACACATGGATGAACTGTCTTTGAGGCTTACCGCCTTGTTGTGTGGAAGGCCTTGCGTGCCGAGTATCCACCTAGAATTGACCCAAAGACATTAAAGGGGCGACCTGGAGGCAGTTACAGCTTGAAAACTTACAGAGCAAACCAAGAAAAAGGCCCAAGCTACTCTGATTACAAAAGAAACAGAGAGGGCCCCAAGCAGTCTTTCACCAAGGATCCAGCCAGCTGCAGAAACAGTGAGACATCATCAGCAGCACTACCTCCAAACTCAAACCAGATGCCTGCGCCTGTCATTAACATTTTCACTCAAAAGCCAGGGCAGAGGGAGTGGAGAGCCAATCAGCAACAGAGAGGACAAAGGAACACTCAGTCGAACCTTCTCCCAGGCGTATGTTGGGGGTGTGGACAGGCTGGACACAACCGATCAAACTGCCTAACATTCATGGCCCCAGCCCCGAGGGATGCGATGGGAGGGGGGTGGCAACATCCTCCCCGAGATCAAGTTCAACGCCCAGTAAATCCTTAAAGAGGGAGATCCAAAACAGGGGTGTTAGGGGGCCCAGAGAATCCAACAGGGGAGAATTAATCACCTATTTTGACAACTAACAAGAACTCATGTTACACACTGAGATAGACGGTAAAAGTACACCCCTGTTAGTTGATACAGGAGCAGTTTATACATACTTAAATTTAAGTCATGCCTCACATTGCATGTTTGGGGAAAATTTGCCAAGACAGTAGGATTCTTGAGACAAAAGCAGTTAGTTCCTATGACCGCACCAGACCGTCTACAAACTAACAATAAAAGTATGACCAACTCTGTATTAGTCTCAAGTCATACACAAGTTAATTTACTAAGCAGAGAGGCAGTAGGTAAATTAGGACTGCAAATATGGTGTTCTCCAGAAGGTGTGTATGTTGATCACAGATTCCTGAAGCGCAATTACCCTGTTCAGACTTTTACTGTACAATGATGTATGACCTAACCAAAGATACTGACTTAGGATAGGCATGGCAGGAAGAAACAATTAGTTTCTTCTTTTTAAAGAATTAGTTACTCTTAAATTAAAGATTAATTAAAGAATTAGTTACTCAGTATATCATCATAGGCCGGCCAGGAGCAGCTATCAGTGTAGATGAGTGTGATTTTGTAAAGAGGTGGTTCAATGTAACTGATTCTGTTCTTCAGGTGACATTATATGTACGGTAGGATAAATTACAGCTCAAAGGACATAGGACCAATAAAGAAGAAAGCTAAAGAAGTCCAGTGAGAGTCAACCATAAACCTGTTGATTTTTCAGGCTACAGATAAAACCTATATTAAAATCTTGTGTGGTAATAATTTGATTGGTAACCCTTATAGGGAAGTTGTAGTTAGCCACAAGTCACAAACACAATTGGCATCAGCATCTAAGGTAGTTGAGCCTGTCGAAGTTGAATTGTAGAGGAAAATGGAGAGTCAGGTCCCACCTGAATTATGGGTTCGGCATGACACAGTTGTAGGCCTATTTAAATCAGCCAGCTCAATTCAAGTACAACTTAAATCAGATGTAAAACTGCTCAGAATAAGACAATATCCTTTGCGATCTGAGGCGGAAGCTGGCATAAAAAATACATTATTGAAGGCCTAGTAAAGGCATCTGTATTAGAAGAGACAACCAGTTTTGTAATTCTCCTATTTTCCCGGTGATCAAGCCAGGTACAAATAAATGGCGTCTTGTGCATGATTTGGATGCAGTTTAATAGTATAACAGGTAAATTATCCAGCAGATGTTCCAAATCCACACACACTAATGTCCCTCCCAAAGCCATATACTTCACTGTAATTGATCTTTGTTCAGCCTTTTTCAGTGTTTCAGTGGCAGAAGAGAGTAGATATTTGTTTGCATTTACATGTACTGGTAAACAATATATGTACCAAAAATGCCATGGAGGTTCAACCACTCACTGCATATATTCAATCAGATTTGGAAGCTGATTTAGGAGGTTTAAGGATAGAAAATAGCCTTCGTCAGCATATGGATGAGTGTTTAATATGTTTATTATCATTAAAGTACTCATTAAGCTATGTAGCTCAGGGAGGTCATAGAGTGTCCAAAGCTAAACTACAATACTGCAAGCCTCAAGTTGAATGGATAAGGTGACTATTTTCACATGAGACGATAGCCATAGTGCCTACCTAATTAAAAGGCATAAGTAAAGCACCATTGTCACAACTAGCTAAACAGTGATGACCTTTCTAGGGGTAACAGGTTTCATGCTGACTGGAGTGAGGAGTATGCAGTAAAAACAGATCCACTATGGGAAATAATGAGAAAAGAAAAACTGCAAGATCTAAATGCTCCCTTAAAATGGAACACAGATGAATTGTTAGCATTTGAATCCAACATCAAGAAATGCATTTTAGATACACCTGATTATATCAAGCTGTTCTATCTGTATGTGGCTAACCGAGCTGATGGATCTGCCTCAGCTATATCGATGTAGTAATGAACTTGCAGTAAAAGGAAAAACCAGCCCTAGCTTACTACAGCACTAAGCTAGATAATATAGCTTAAGGATACCCACCGTGCTATCAACAGGGTCTTGCAGCTGTACCTTATGTACATGGAAAATCATCTACGTTGACTAGGTTACCTATAGGTTGTAGAGTTGATAAAATAAAAGAAATTTGTTCTAACTCAAGCTCACATTCTAGATTATTCTTCACTGCTCACATATCCCGACATTACTATAAAGCAATGTGACACAGCTAACCCAGCTAAATTAATCCCTTATGCCTATGAAGGAGTGTCTCATGATTGTGTGGAGAATTCATTGCCATTTATCGGTTGCAGAAATAACTTACTTTGCTGATGGATCTAGTTTTAGAGACCATGTAGGAAGTCACACTGGGTATTCAATAATAATGAAGAATGGAGAAGACTTTAAACCGTCTTATCTTAGAATTGTTCGCAACCGTGTTCCACTCAATTAGCTGAGCTGAAAAGTGCCCACAGCCATCTGCCAATTATGAAGAGGGCTAATGGCAAATATTTTTACAGATTCAGCCTATTTGCATGGTGCATGTCATCTGTTTGGAGCAGTATGGAAGCAAAGAAGGTTTAAAAGGAGTGAAGGAACTTCCATTTAACATGCTGAACAAACAAGTAACCTAATATCTGCTATGATGCTACCAAGACGGTTGGCTGTCATTAAATGCCAGGCCCATAAAAAGGGAAATGACTACGTCACTAAGGGTAACAATATAGCAGACTTAGAAGCAAAGCGAGCATCAAAGTTTTAGCTGGCAGTGCAGGCGCCAATAGTCCTTTTAGAACTGCAGCCTCAGTTGAAAGATATTATTTGTATTCACCATCAAGCAAGTCTTTACTAACACTCGATGTGGCTCCAGAGGGGAGCGCAGAAGGACGCACAGGGTATTTGGCGTTCACATGAAGGTCTGATCATAGCATCCACACCACTGTTGAACATTTTTGGTTTTAAATGTTCATAGATTTGACCATTGAGCAAGAGGTGAGGTTGTGAGAAAAATCAAGCAACAAGGGTATTGGTCTTCATATCTGCATACTATGGTTGATGATTTCCTAGCTTTATGTGATATGTGCTAAGCATAATGTCATGAAGGAAGCAGCAACACCTATTGGTCATATACCGGTACCAGAGTGACCATTCAAGCACAAGATCTGAAATTCCGTTAGAGATCAGTTCAGATAATGGATCAGTATTCATTCAGATAATATAAGGCAGGTATTACAATGGTTGGGAACATAGCAAAGATTTGGGTATGTCCACAGTCCCAAGAGAAGGTAGAAAGTATAAATGGCAATCTCAAAGCCATGATTAATAATATTTGTAGTAGTACAAAGCTTAACTGGGTTGAGGCTTTACTTTTTGCACCAATGAATTAACAAGCATGCAAACTAACAGAAATACACACTTAACCCTGCATGAAATGCTTACGGGTCGACCCATGCCTGTGCCATTCTGTAGAAGCCATATAAAGGCCCACCGCTAAAACAACTGCAAAAGTCTTATATGAAGAAACTAACTGCCATATATGAAGCAATTTATGTGCAGGAAAAGAGCAAGGAGGTGATGAAGGAAAAGACGCTCCATGTCCCACCACTCCAGGAGACCAGGTCTATCTGCGAGTGTTCAGGAGGATATGGCTCAAGCCCAGGAGGGAGGGGTCCCACAAAGTTGTGACAGCCACTCCAACAGTGATTCAAGTGAAAGGCAAAACCACGTGGTATCAATTGAACCATTACACAAGAATCCCCAAAACATGAGTACCGAAAAACTAAGGAAGAAGGAGAGTAGAACCTAACATTAAATAGTAACAAAAGTGCAAAGAAATTAAATCTTTATTGGGAAATAACCAACTATTGGCACAAGTTGGATACCAAATTGCGCAGCGTTAAACACTCTGCTGCTCCAAATTAAGTATAAGAAACTGCTCAAGAGCAGCATCCCACTTCTGATACAGACGAGACTGACTGACTGACCTCGACCATTTTTCCCCTGACACAATCGACAGGACAAACAACTGTACAGATTATGTGTGACAGCGATTCATGTCCTCCATATTGTATAAATGCATGTCTGTTTAACTAACACTATATTGCTTTTATAGATAGAACAGCAGAAGCGACAACTAATTTTTATTTCCTCCACAGGAAAGTGCACGAGAAGGAAGCAAGCCTTAAACAAATTATGACAATGTGTAATGCCACTAAACAACGTTCTCTTTTATTCCAGATGCAGAAATTTAATTGAAGCAGCTAATGGGTGACGTTATTGTGTCTAATGAATTTTATGAATGTGATTTATATTTAACCAAAGGTTTTCTAAAATTAACAGCATTTCCTAGCAACAACAGACAAGGATAAATTTCTGGACACAGTCATCAAGGATATCCCTAAGTCAACCATATATAACTTTAATAAGAGACTTTACTGGTTCATATATTGATGCGTATCGTCCATGGCACGAGCCCATAATGACGTGCTGGCAACCTCTCTTGTGGGCTCCAACTGACTCTCTACGATGCGCAAAGCATCTGGGTTGAAGACTATTATATTACGACGAGGCTGTTTAAAATTCTATCTATTCTTAAAAGTTGTATTGTGTTATGTATGTTACATTGTAGGTTATATGATTTATCCAATTGATGTAATCCTAGAAAATCACTGTATTATTTACATGTTCATGTCATGTTATGGGAAGTATAAGGTCATGGAGGTCGAGTCTTTTACTCTGTCCTAGTCAAATAAGGGCGGAGATGTTTGGCTCGATCTTCCCTAGAGTACGAATCCATAGGTTGGTCATTGATAAAAATCCAGTAATTTAATTTAATCACCAGTTAGTGTAAGGAAGACTAACTCATGGAGTCGCACTCTAGAGTAAACAATTAGTGTGGGACTTATAAGCCCCAGAGGGGGGGATATGGGAGAAATTTTTATTTAATTTAATTTTATTTTACTTACTTTTAGGGGGATAGAAGGTACCATATCTGTATATAATGGGGGATGTGCGTGCGAAGCTGAGACATTGTAAGGGTCCTCCACTAGAGGCCACTGTTTTTATTTTGTAGTTTTGTTGGCCGACTCAGTTTCCCAGCAGGCACCTCGGTCAGGTGATGCGGGTGCACACCTGAACCGAGGTAGCCATCAATCAATCTATAAATAGCTGTTTAGACTGGGAAACTGGGTCGAGCATTTTTGGTAACACCACTGTCATTTGTGTGGGCTTTTTGTTCTGTTTTGTTATATGTTTAGTTTGTACTTTGATTTTAGTTGTGTTGACTTGGGCTCTCTTATTGGCAATGTCTCTGTGTATCTTGTGTGTGTCTGTGTTAGTGGAGCTGATTCAGTCCTGTCCTCCAGTGTTCTTGTGGTTAGCTAGAGCAGGTAAGTAGTTAGGTGTGTGTTTGGCTAGGAGCAGGTTTAGCTAAAATCTATGCTAAGCTAACTAACATGCTTCTAGCCATGGCCCCTTTGTGTCTCTAGCTGTTCACTGTTTCCTACCCCCCTGGGGTCCCAGTGCGCCTAGCCTTAGAGGGTCGCCTCGCTTAGCCTTAGAGTGCCGCCTCTCCTAGCTCGGGAGTGCCGCCTAACTGGTTAGTGCCGCCTCGCTTAGCCTTAGAGTGCCGCCTCTCCCAGCTTTAGAGTGCCGCCTAGTTTAGTAGTGCCGCCTCGCTTAGCCTTAGAGTGCCGCCTCTCCTAGCTCGGGAGTGCCGCCTCACTTAGCCACTGGGTATCCCTTGTCTGTGTTTCTGTGCCCCTATTCCCTCGTGTGTTTAAGCTATTAGGTAAGTGTAGCTTAGTGCATGTTGGGGCTAAAGACAATTTAGCTAGGTGTATGTGTAGCTGACTGCCATGGTTAAGCTTAGCTTAACCATGTTTAGCTAAAAGCCATGCCTAGCTGATTGCCATGTCTTTAGCCCTCGTCCCGTCCCTCTCTTGGTCTCTTGTCTCTAGTCTTTACGTGTCTCCCGTTCTTCTCTAGTGTCTCCCATTCTTCTCTAGTGTCTCCCGTTCTTCTCTAGTGTCCAGTTTCAGCTCCACGCCTCGTTTGTGTCCTGTTATGTGTTTGTCCCCCTGCCTGTGTCTCGACACAGGGCGTGTTTTGTGTCTCCTCCTGCCTGTGTCTCGTCACAGGACATGTTTTGTCTCCTCCTGCCTGTGTCTCGCCACAGGACGTGTTTTGTGTCTCCCCCTGCCTGTGTCTTGCCAGAGAGCCCCTGTTCGCACAAAGTTAAGTATGGTTTGAGTTTGTTTGTTCCTTTGTTTGTATCTTTATTTATACTTTGTGTTGAACTATTATTAAAAAGACTCTTTTGGGTTACACCACCCCTCTGCCTCTACGCCTGCTCCTTCCACCCATGGCGTTCAACACCTGCCACAACAAAAAGCCCCCGATCATGACAGAATGCTCGACCTACCAAGGCATTGCAGAGGGGGCTGGGACTAAAGCGGCAGCCCCACGTGGAGGCCACAGCTGCAGCACCCTTCAGCCTCACGTGGAGGCCACAGCTGCAGCACCCTTCAGCCTCACGTGGAGGCCACAGCTGCAGCACCCTTCAGCCTCACGTGGAGGCCACAGCTGCAGCACCCTTCAGCCTCACGTGGAGGCCACAGCTGCAGCACCCTTCAGCCTCACGTGGAGGCCACAGCTGCAGCACCCTTCAGCCTCACGTGGAGGCCACAGCTGCAGCACCCTTCAGCCTCACGTGGAGGCCACAGCTGCAGCACCCTTCAGCCTCACGTGGAGGCCACAGCTGCAGCACCCTTCAGCCTCACGTGGAGGCCACAGCTGCAGCACCCTTCAGCCTCACGTGGAGGCCACAGCTGCAGCACCCAAATTCAAATTCAAATTTAATTTCTCACATACACAATCATACAGAGTACAATATGCAGTGAAATGATTTTGTGCGACCACAGAGTCGCGACGGCAGCCGCCTAAACAGCGCCATCATAGAAGATAAGAAATAGATACATTAGGATACGAGGGTAAAAAATCCCCTCCCAGACTGTCCTTCGAAAAGGGCAGTGTGCGATCAGGGGTACAAAAATACCTCAGCAACAAGCACATAAAAACATGTAAACACAAGACATAAACATTGCAACGATTAGGGTACAGGGGATAGGAAATGTCCAATGTAGGCAAACAGCTCCAGTCCCTGCAGCTAGAGAGCGCTGGTCCCGATTCCGCCTGCCCACACTGAAGGGAATAAGCACACGAAGGCGTTGGATATGGGGAAGGTAGAGTGTCTATCTGTAGCTGTTATGTGTGTGCGTGAGTGCGTGCGGATCAGTTTGTAAGCCTGTAACATCCCGTAATAGTCTGCGCCAGGTGTCCTTGAAGGGGGAGGGAGTAGGATTCCAGAGCGTCTCGTTATCTTGGTCTTCGGGGAGTTTATGACTCCAGCCACGGCCTTGAATGCAGTAGCTGGAAAGAAAAAAGTGGCAGCCGAAAAAGAAAATCATATTTTCCAGGTTTCGAACAATATCTGCCAATTTCACAGATATTTAATGTCCATCACTGGTCTGCAGGTCTGTCCAAATCACGTTGCATAGCTGCTAGTCTCTCCAAGATGTTATCCAATTTGTGGTCCAGAACCACAGTCTGATTACCGACAGCTCTCGTCACCACTATTTCCCAGCCAGCCAGTCTCTTGGGGTTGAGACTGACTGCTTTTAAGATTATTCGATATCCAAGTATCCCACCTAATCCAATCAGCAGAATCCCAGTTATCAGAGTTCCGAATAGGTAGATATCTTCAACATCCTCCAGAGACAGTGCGGCCAGGCACACAATGCGCCACTTTTCCCAACCGTCCATCGTGTATCCAGCAGCAAACGTCTCAGCAGGACAAGTAGGTTCCCCAGAACCCACACTTCTCGTCGAGAAGATCGTGTCAATTGCATTCAGAGACCAGTTGATCAAATCCATATTCCTTTTTAATTTTCAAGAGCAAGACGAGGAGAGTCTCTGAATAGTATTCACAAGACAGACAAGAGAAGCAAGCGGGGAGAGATAAGGGAGGGAGAGCAGATGCGACCGCCTTCGTCAAGAGCCGAGAGGGAAAGGGAAAGGGAAACCCTTCAGCCTCACGTGGAGGCCACAGCTGCAGCACCCTTCAGCCTCACGTGGAGGCCACAGCTGCAGCACCCTTCAGCCTCACGTGGAGGCCACAGCTGCAGCACCCGCCGAGCGCCTCGAGGAGGTCACAGCTGCAGCACCCTTCAGCCTCACGTGGAGGCCCCAGCTGCAGCACCCGCCGAGCGCCTCGAGGAGGTCCCAGCTGCAGCACCCGCCGAGCGCCTCGAGGAGGTCCCAGCAGCACCAGCAGGCCTCATGTGGAGGTCCCCACTTTCGTCCAGTAGCCCTTATTCAAGGCTTGCCGCCTTCGGAGCGACACCCCAGCACAGCGTCCAGCACCCGGCTTCAATGTCGGGCATCCACCGCTGCACGGCGGAGGAAAAACCAGTACCGCATCGGCCGCCCGGATTGGGGGACAACACAGCACTGTCTTCAGGGGCGCTACTTCTCAGAGCAATACAGTGCTGCCCCCTCCGCCCGGCCTACAACAGCGATCCGGTGCTGCCTCCGCCACACAGTCGACAGTCGACAGAGCTAGCCCGTCGGGGTCGGGTGAAAGGACACGGGACACCAGGGAAGTGCCCTGGGACCACCAATAGCGCTCCGGAGGAGCGGTTTAAGGGGGGGGGGGTACTGTAAGGGTCCTCCACTAGAGGCCACTGTTTTTATTTTGTAGTTTTGTTGGCTGACTCAGTTTCCCAGCAGGCACCTCGGTTAGGTGATGCATCAATCAATCTATAAATAGCTGTTTAGACTGGGAAACTGGGTCGAGCATTTTTGGTAACACCACTGTCATTTGTGTGGGCTTTTTGTTCTGTTTTGTTATATGTTTAGTTTGTACTTTGATTTTAGTTGTGTTGACTTGGGCTCTCTTATTGGCAATGTCTCTGTGTATCTTGTGTGTGTCTGTGTTAGTGGAGCTGATTCAGTCCTGTCCTCCAGTGTTCTTGTGGTTAGCTAGAGCAGGTAAGAATTTAGGTGTGTGTTTGGCTAGAAGCAGGTTTAGCTAAAATCTATGCTAAGCTAACTAACATGCTTCTAGCCATGGCCCCTTTGTGTCTCTAGCTGTTCACTGTTTCCTACCCCCCTGGGGTCCCAGTGCGCCTAGCCTTAGAGGGTCGCCTCGCTTAGCCTTAGAGGGTCGCCTCGCTTAGCCTTAGAGTGCCGCCTCTCCTAGCTTTGGAGTGCCGCCTAGTTTAGTAGTGCCGCCTCGCTTAGCCTTAGAGTGTCTCCCGTTCTTCTCTAGTGTCTCCCGTTCTTCTCTAGTGTCCAGTTTCAGCTCCACGCCTCGTTTGTGTCCTGTTATGTGTTTGTCCTCCTGCCTGTGTCTCGTCACAGGACGTGTTTTGTCTCCTTCTGCCTGTGTCTCGCCACAGGACGTGTTTTGTGTCTCCCCCTGCCTGTGTCTTGCCAGAGAGCCCCTGTTTGCACAAAGTTAAGTATGGTTTGAGTTTGTTTGTTCCTTTGTTTGTATCTTTATTTATACTTTGTGTTGAACTATTATTAAAAAGACTCTTTTGGGTTACACCACCCCTCTGCCTCTATGCCTGCTCCTTCCACCCATGGCGTTCAACACCTGCCACAACACCCCGTTCATGACACATAGGCTCCTTTGTGTGTGGGTGCATAGGAAACCAGAGCTTTACATTGGGGCACCTTCATTGTGAGCTAAAGAGGGCCCCTAATGGGAAACAGATGTTGAAGGGATGTACAGCGAGCCCTGCATATATAATGGTGAAAACGGACCAGAGATTCAGTTGTGTCCATGGTGCAGCTCCGGCCGTTATTGCATGATAATAAAGGTCGTAATGTTCTGTAAACAAAGCCTGACTCTGAGTATTTTTCCACAACACTGTTCACTCAGCAGTGGGTATGTTCCTAAATCCCTTAAATTAGCAGTTATTAAACCACTTATCAAAAGACCTGACCTTGACCCCTGTCAGCTTTCCAATTACAGGCCGATATCAAACCTCCCCTTTATCTCTAAAATTCTGGAAAAGGTAGTATTACAACAGATATGTTCATATCTACATAAAAATAGCATACATGAACTGTATCAGTCAGGATTTAGGCCTCATCACAGCACAGAGACAGCAATCGTTAAAGTAGTAAATGACCTCCTAGTGGCCTCTGATCAGGGTTGTGTCACTATACGTGTGTTACTCGACCAAACAATGCAGAAAAACTAGTTCATGCTTGTATCACGTCTAGGTTGGATTATTGTAACGCCCTACTGTCTGGTTGTTCAACTAGGTGCTTAAACAAGCTTCAATTAGTCCAGAATGCAGCAGCGAGAGTCCTCACTCGAACCAGAAGATATGAGCACATCACCCCTATCTTATCCACATTGCATTGGCTTCCTGTGAAATTTCTCACGAATTTTAAAATACTACTCTTGACGTATAAAGCATTAAAAGGTCTCGCGCTGCAGTATCTGAGTGAACTGCTAGTGTCTTACAATCCGCCACGCCTACTTCGATTAAAGGATGCAGGCTGCTTGTCAGTACCACGTATTATTAAAACTACTCTCTGGTTTTGCTGAAACGTATACTTGTGTGTCATTAGCATAACAATGAAAACTAATACCATGTTTACGAATTATGTTGCCTAGAGGAGGCATGTAAAGGGAAAAAAACAGTGGGCCTAAAACAGAACCCTGTGGAACACCAAACTCAACTTGAGAACATGAGGAATGGTCACCATCTAAATCTACAAACTGATAACGATCAGTCAAATAGGATCTGAGCCATAAGAGGGCCGTTCCCTTAATTCCTACTACATTTTCTAATCTGTGAAGGAGAATACTATGATAAATAGTGTCAAAAGCTGCACTGAGGTCGAGTAACACAAGTATAGTGACACAACCCTGATCAGAGGCCACTAGGAGGTCATTTACTACTTTAACGAGTGCTGTCTCTGTGCTGTGATGAGGCCTAAATCCTAACTGATACAGTTCATGTATGCTATTCCTATGTAGATATGAACATAGCTGTTGTGATACTACCTTTTCCAGAATTTTAGAGATTAAGGGGAGGTTTGATATCGGCCTGTAATTGGAAAGCTGACAGGGGTCAAGGTCAGGTTTTTTGATTAGTGGTTTAATAACTGCTAATTTAAGGGATTTAGGAACATACCCACAGCTGAGTGAACAGTTAATTACTTTTAACAGGGGTTCTGTTATTGCTGGAACTATCTGCTTGAGGAAATGTGTCGGTATAGGATCTAATTCAAAGGTTGACGATTTTGAAGAGGAGATGAGTGAAATTAGTTCTCTCGCTTCAAGGGGAGTAAAGTATTCTAGGTTCTGATGTGATGTGATTAATTTATCATCTGTATTACTTAAATTGTCTGGTTTCAAAGCCTGAAATTTTTTGCCTAATATTTATGATTGTTATTGAAAAAGTTCATAAAATCCTCACTACTGTATGTTGTTGTTGTGGAGATTTCTGCAGTGGTCTTGTTTTTAGTTAATTTAGCTATGGTATAAAATAAAAACCTAGGATTATTTTTGTTATTTTCTATAAGAGTGGAGAGATACATTGACCTAGCAGCACTGAGAGCTCTTCTATAGTTCAGGATGCTCTCCTTCCATGCTATTTGGAAAACTAGCAATTTAGTTTGACGCCATTTGCGTTCTAATTTTCGAGCGGTTTGTTTTAGAGTGCGTGTGTGATTGTTATACCAAGGAGCGAGTTTCTTATCTCTAATCATTTTTCTTTTAACTGGAGCTACATTATCTAAGCTATAACGAAGTGTTGACTCTAGATATTCAGTCGCTTGATCGAGTTCTGTGGAATCAAATGGCGATCCAATCAAAGTTGATAACTCTGTAAAATTATACACCATAAAAACAATGTCAGCCAGGAACAGCCACCTGCTATAAACAACATGGAAAAACATTTAGCAGAAGTCATTAAACCTGCTCTATCAAATTCCACAACTCAGGCCCTTATTGAGGGCAATGCTAAAAACTGGGGCTATACTACCATGCTAATTCTTAGAAACCACTATGAAGATGCATTGGCAGTAGAAATAGCCAAATTGCAGAGTTTTTCTTCTGAAAACTGGGATGAATGCTTCGACACTGCCATCTTGTGGGCAAAACGATACATTGGCAAAAGACTGAAAGACAAAACAATATATGAGGCCCACACACTGATACAGGAGAAATGGCAGGCCCGTCCACCTGCTGACACTCCAGGTGAGGCAGAGGATGTCCCTCCCACTCCTCCTGTCCCAGAAAATATAGCTGCTGAGAATATCACAGTACAGGCAGTTGTACACGCTGAGGCGGATATACCAGCACTCCCTGAAATCTCCTCCCAACCAAATACCCAAACTACAGCCACAATGACAGATCAATTCACAGATTGGTCCCCTACCATATCCCCAATCAGAAAGGAAGAGTCAGACAGTAACCTGATTAGTGCCCTGAAATCTTCCTGCCTCACCAAGGGAACAGCGGACGCCTCGCCTGCGTCCCAACTCCTGTGTCAGACCGGAACCAGACCTAATTTTAATTGAGGAACAACAGGAGGGCACACAGAACAATTTTAATAGTTCACTAAGGGTCACCCTAAGCCCCAACAAAGTGACTAGTCTCAGGACAGCCACACAGGCCCGTCTGAGTGTCTAACTGGGCACATCTTCCATAATACAGTGTAGCCCTGGGTAGAGTATGCCAAATAGACACATAAACACTAATAGGAAAATTATTGATTGGAGACTCACGGTCCAGAAGAAGTGGCTGGTTATCGGGGATTCCAATCTATCAAGAATTCCACCTTTTAAGATTACTGACCTCCAGGTGGAGAGCTATCCGGGGGCCACGTTCAGGCACATGGAGGCCGTGATTAATAAAACCCCGGTCTCCACTGACGTGGAGCATGTGATCTTATCACTGGGTATCAACGGCCGGACACAGAGTGCCAAAGACACGGCCATAAAACAAATGCAGGCAGCGTTAAGAGCAGCTAAAGAGAAGTTCCCTCTGGCACAGATTTGGATTCCGGAAGTGAACTACTCAGACACTCTCCCAACAAAGGAGCAGGAACAATTAAGCATCCTTAATTCCTACATCTCTGCCAACCTTAAACACATCCCGGCCCTGTCCAGTTCAGAGTTCAACACTGACAGTGATAACATACACTGGACAGGTGACACTGCCAAAAACATGCTCCAACATTGGCTTAAATATTTAAATTAATTCTCCCCACAAGCCTGCAAGTACAGGAGGGGAACCGTAATGTTGTAATCCTGTCTAAAAAATTCCATATAACTCCAGCACAACTTAGTCTGCTCAGCAGGGGTCTGACATTTATTCCATCGGATAGCATCACCACCAAACACCATATGATGCAAACCAGGTATGATCTACAACAGTACCATAGGAGACTTAAATTAGCAACCTATTTTCAAAAAGAGACAGATTCAGATCCCCCGCCATTCACACCTAAATCAGACTGGATTCCACCAATTGACAAATTACCCACGGAACTCCACACATTAATTGAAAAAGATTTAAAATATTTCACAAAATATTTCAGACCATCTCCAGAAGAGCCTAACCTCACTCCGGAGGAAACTAAGGCGCTGAAGGAGTTAAGAGACAATAAACAGATTGTCATCAAACCGGCAGACAAAGGCAGTGCAATAATCATATTTGATCGGGAACAATACCTATGGGAGGGATATAGACAATTATATGATAAAAATTATTACATTAAACTAAATAAACCTATCTACCCAGACACTGTGCCCATGGTCAAGTTGATAATTCAATCACTATATGTCAAAAAATTATCAACTCAAAACAAAAGTTTTATTTAATAGGGAATACGGAGCCTAGGAGCAGGAGGTTCTACATGCTCCCCAAAATCCACAAAGACCCGACCAAATGGAGCAAACCACATGAAATTCCCCCAGGAAGGCCTATAGTGTCGGATTGCGGCAGCGAAACATACTATACGGCCGAATTCCTGGATCATTATCTGAATCCCCTTTCAATTGGCCACCCTAGCTACATAAAAGACACTTATGATTTTGTCAATAAGATCAAGGGACTTGAAATTCCCCAAAGAGCCATCCTATTTACCATGGACATAGATAGCCTATATACTAATATTGACATCCAAGAGGGAATTCGGGCCATCAAAAACATTTTTCAGAAAAATCCTGACACCTCTAGGCCTGACAAGGAGTTCATTGAATTATTAGAGATAAATTTAAAAAGAAATGATTTTGAATTCAATGGGGATTTCTTCCTGCAAACCAAAGGCACGGCGATGGGCAAGAAGTTTGCCCCGGCCTACGCCAACATATTTATGGCAGAATGGGAAACCTCAGATTTGTCCCAATGCCACAAACAGCCGCTCCACTATTATAGATATCTAGATGATATCTGGGGTGTCTGGACTCACACAGAGGAGGAATTTGGAGAATTTGTGAATACACTCAATAACCACAATCCATTTATAAAATTAAAATCCACCATCAATAATCTATCTGTTGACTTCTTGGACACCACGACTTACAAAGGCCCAGATTTCAGCCTCACACATAAACTGGATATAAAAGTTTTTTTCAAGGAAACAGACACACATGCCCTACTACATAAAACAAGCTTCCACCCCAAACACACTTACTCCGGCTTGGTGAAATCACAACTCCTGAGATTTCACAGTATATGCACCCGTGAACAAGACTTTATAGAGGCAACACGAACCCTCTTTGCAGCACTCAGGCCCAGGGGATATAATAGGTCTTTCCTGCGTAAGAGTTTTAAATCATACCTCACCAGAAGAGACCAAGTGGAGGGTACCAGCTTGCCCCTCGTCCTCACCTACTCTTTGGCCTCTGTGAAACTCACCAGGGAGGTGAAGTCCAACTTCCTGCACATATTGGGACAAAAAAAAAACATTTAAGGATTATAAAGTCATTGCAGCTTTCAGGAAAAACAAAAATTTACAGGATCATTTAATTAGAGCCAAACTCAATCCTCTACATAGCAAAAAAACGAAACATCAGGGACAATATTTAGAGCAAAAAGATTACGTACAAAACAAATTTACAAAAGAAGTATTTATTACTCACCAATCGGGTACAGTCCACAGCCAAAACTGCGTGTACCTTATTACATGCGAAATATGCAGAGCCCAATATGTGGGAGAGACGGGCAACACAATCTTTACCAGAATGACACAACATAAACACAACATCCTAAAAGAAAAAGAAAATGATACTTACCTGGTCAGACACTTCCGGGAACACGGCTGGGAATCCTTCCGGGTGATGGTCCTACAAGCCAACATGCAATGGTCCATCCTGCAAAGAAAAAGAGCAAAGAAAATATGGATACAGAAATTAGGCACCACACACCCGCTAGGCCTTAATGACAGGTAAACCGAGTAGAGCCGGCGGCATTGATGGCCAGTGCACACAAGGTAGCGCATTTACCAACTTCTTTTCCTTACCTTAACCTCTCCTTTACCCTACCTTCTAACCTCTTCTTCCTCCCTAAACCCTAAAAACTTAACCCCAACTTCCCTACACCCCTAACCTCAACCTCTGACCCCTAGCCCTTCTTATCTTAACCCTAGCCTGCCTAAACCCCTTAACCTCTGACCCCTACCCTCCCTAAACCCTATAACTTAACCCCTAAAACTTACCCATAACCTCCAACCGCTAGCCTTCAACCCCAACCCTAACCCTAACCCTCTTCGCCTCCCAATAGCCTGAAAAGCAGAAAAAAGAGACATTAATGATAACAGAAAAACCACAAATAAGCAAAATACCACAAAGAAATGAAATAAAATACTTACACCAAAGAAAGGGTAAAGTATACACTTACCTGCTTACCACAATTACCATAAGGGGAAAACTTCCCATCAAAACAATAATCACAAAACCAGGAAAATACTACAAAGAAATGAAATAAAATACACCAAAGAAAGGTTAAACACTTACCTGCTTACCACAATTACCAAAAAGGGGAAAACTAAGCCACAGAAAGAAGGAAAACATCATGAGGAGAGAAACAGATGCTGTGTGAGAGACAGGTACTGTATGAGAGACAGGTACTGTGTGAGAGACAGGACTGTGTGAGAGACAGTTGCTGTGTGAGAGACAGCTGCCGAGAAAGGTACTGTGTGAGAGACAGGACTGTGTGAGAGACAGTTGCTGTGTGAGAGACAGCTGCCGAGAGAGAGACAGGTGCTGTGTGAGAGACAGCGGCTAAATTCCCATCAAAACAATAATCACAAAACTTGGAAAATACCACAAAGAAATTAAATAAAAATACTTACACATCAAAACCACAATTACCAAAAGGGGAAACTCCCATCAAAACAATAATCACAAAAACCTGGACAAAAATGAGAAAAAAACACCATAAGAAACCTGGAAAAAGAACAAAGAGTCATGAAAAAGAAGGAAAACATTAAAGAGATGTTGAGAAAAATACTTACCTGTTGTATGTGCCTGTTGGGGGATCATAATTCCTGAAAAAAAGAGGAAAAGAGTTACAAAAATGATGGAAAAACATAAGAAAATCTAATAAATATGGTGATAAACACTAAAACAATCTTGAAAAAAATGGAGGAGAAAATCTAAAAATTACCTGGTGCACTTAATAATTTTCTGAAGCTAAATAATAAGGAAATAAGGAAAATAAATTCATGGAAAAAGGAGAAACAGTAATTCATTTTAACTTGGCTGTATTTTCTGAGGAGCATTTTTTTGGAAAAAGGGGGCGGACTCTGGTGAATGACATTTAAACTGGTCATTCACCAGAGTCTTCAGCATTATAGCTTCAAGACAGCCAGGAGTAACATTATAAGAGAGTGATTGTGCAAAACTACTATGTAAAACAGAAATTTCAAATCCTAAAGCAAGTCTGTGCCTGAAGAAGGTTGATAAAAACCGAAACGTAGCGCTAAAAGACTTGCAAAAGAAAGAGCTCAAAGTGTAACCAAGGGGAGGGATGTATTTCAGAGCTAAAAAGGGAGATTGGAGGGGTCTGGGACTGATAATGTCGTGGTAGGCCCGTGCATAACGTTGGTTCTGGGCCTGCATGAACCCGAGTCTCCCTACCCTATCCCCGAAACCTAATCCTAACCCCAATGTTCCCTGCCTTGGACCCTGTCCCGGGACCGTTACCCTATATGTCATTACCCCAATCCCCCTTCCCCTAACCTTAACCTCACTCGGGACCCGTGCAGAACCCTGAAGCCACGGTTCTTTCCCCTAACCCTAACCCCCCTCAATAGGGGGGTGCACTTTCGCATTTATCCCTTATATCTAACGTAACCCTAACCCCAACCCTAACCTGCAAAACTCAACCCTAGGGGTGCATGCCTATATCTCAGGACCTGGTGGCGCTAGAGACACGAAACCAAGTGCATTCGACTGGGCGTCCCCCAATTAGTCTATATACCGAATTTCAGCCTCCTAGGACCTACAGAAACAAAGTGCACCCCCCTCAATAGGGGGGTGCACTTTTGCATTTATCCCTTATACCCTAACCCTAGCCCCTAACCTTAACCTTATCCTTTTCCCTGCCCCTAACTTGAACCCCAGATTTTTTTCCTCAGCCTCAACCTTGCTCCTTTTTCTGTTTCTATTTTATCCCCAATTCTGTCCCTAACCTTCTATCCCCCCCCCCCCTTTTTTTTTTCCATGTGTCCAGGGGGAATCCGGGGGTCCTTGTTGGTAGAGAAGAAGGGGAAAGGGGTGGTTAGAAAAAAAATATATATATATTTTTTGTTTCCCTACACCAGAAACAAAGTGCACCCCCCTATTGAGGGGGGTGCACTTTCGCATTTATCCCTTATACCCCTAACCTAACGTAACCCTAACCCTAGGTTATTAGGCCTAAAAAACCATTACAATATTTGATTCAATTTATTCACTAAATAGGTCAAACATCACTCATTAGGATATTAGGGAGATTGCAACTGTGATCCACCCTGATACAAAATGTTTTGGCTGAAACTTTGGCCCAAACCACTAATTAGAGACGTTTATTATATAATTTAACTCAAAACAGTAAATTATTACATTAGAAGCGATAAAATTCTAATTATTAGGTACACTGCGTCATAGTATATCAGACTTTGCTCTAAAAGTAAGTACAAAGTCTGATTCATTTATTATAAAATAGGTCAAAGATTGCTAATTAGATTTATGAGGATGATTGCAACTGTGATCCATCCTTATACAAAATGTTTGGACTGCAACTGTGGCCCAAATATTAATTTAGAGACATTTATTAGATATTTTGAACTATAAGATTTTAGTTTTTTACCTTGTTGGCGTTCCGTGTATTAGATATTTTTTATCCTATTGGCGTTCCACAACCGACTGCGCCCCAAAGCATTATGGGCAACTTAAATCTGGAGTGTATTTTAAGAAATAACTCCTAAACTACAAAAGATAGAGTCGTGCCGTTTTTTGCGACGTGATGCTTGTGACACACTGAATGTAAACAATAAATAACTAAATAATACAACAAAAATTAAAAAATCTACCATCAGTGTGAAAAATAAGTCTACTAAGGACCTGGGTTGGCCTCCCACTAAGGGTTAACTTGGCTGGGGATTTTACTGTCGTTTGGATAAGATTTTCCTCAGGAGAACTACCCATTAGAAGTCTCTTGACCCGATCTGGGGTCACCTGCTGGGATCAGATGGTCTCCAATGAGGTTGCAACACTCTGTCCAATTGGTTCCAGAAACCTTGCGGTGTTAACACAAGGGCCATTGGCAGAGAGGTGAGTCTTGGTTATCTACCTGTTCTGGCTGGGGAATGTAACTTCTCTGACTATTCTGTAGTATATTTCTGTTTATTCTATTGTTTTACATTGCTTATCAGTGTACTAGATTGTGCACAGGCGACATCTACTGACTGAATTTGGTACCGGAAGTTTCCAAATTAGTTAAAAAAAAAAAGGGAAAAGAAAAAGAGGTCCGGTTTTTTCCATGTTCCTTGGAGTGTGTGCAGCGCTGTTTCTAATGATAGAAATCCTTGGAGTAGATATGTCTGTAAGTGATATCTGTTTACTGACACTTATTTGCATGCCTATGTAACATTAAGAGCTACGAATTTGGTAAAATGTTATGTTTTGATAAAGTATGTTTTTGTGTTAGCAATATTAGCTGCTCTCTGAACTCATGCTTACTGCCGGCATGTGAAAGGAAGTTCTTGATAATATACTCCTCAGTTTATTTGGTTTAATGAAAAATACTTATGTGTGTTTCTTAGTTTTACGGTGAAATGAAAGATATCTGTGTGGAATATATCTTGTTGGACCAAACAAAATCTACAGTAAAAGGTCAAATGAACAAGTGTGCTTGGATTTCATTCAAACCGTTCGCTATCTGCCTATGCATCGTTGCGACACATTGTTAGGGCAGAACAGTAAAAAGACATTCACAAAGCAGGAGAAGCAAAAAGAACAGCTCTGCATTGCTCATCATATCGACATATAGAAATCACAGCAAACGTTATTGAGTTTAAACGACAAAATGGACAAGGAAAAACAGCAAACTTTAGAAACAAAGTCACACGTCAGCGGTCTATCAGTGAGATCTAGCATATCAACAGCTAGCAGTGCTGCAACCAAAGCACGGGCCAAAGCAGAGGCGTACAAAGTGAAGATCGCTTATGCAGAGAGGGAAGCTGCCATGTTGCGCGAGAGAGCTCGCATAGAGGAGCAGCAACAGAAAACACTGGCTGAAGCAACACGCCGAAAAGCAGATGTGGAAGCTGACCTCCACGTGTTACAGCTAGAAAGAGAGGCAACTGCAGCATCTAGAGAAGCAGAGGTCTATGAAGCTGCAGCTGGTTTAGAAAACGAGCAGTGCTCCGATTTGGGAGAAAAAGAGAGAGCTCAGCGCACTATGGAGTATGTACAGAATACTCCAGTGCAATATGCTCAGCAGCCTTTTTCTGAATTGCAGCATGTTTTGAGAGAGCCAATTCCTTCTCCTCCAATCACCTCTCAGCTTCCTCCTCAGGCTTACCCACACGCAGTTAACTTCACACAGCAAGCTGGAGTCGACTGTGTGGACCAACAGAGCGGTGCAGCAACAGTACGGCATGCTTCAATCCCCTTATCTCATGTGACGTCATCACGCTACACAGACACACTGCCCCAGCCGCCTGATTTCTCCACCTATTTGATAAGAAGAGAAATGGTGAGCTCAGGATTGACTCAATTCGATGACCGCCCAGAAAATTATTGGGCATGGAAAAGCTCATTTCAAAGCATCACACATGACCTCAACCTGACACATCGGGAGGAACTCGATCTACTCACCAAATGGCTTGGACCGGAGTCTTCCACACATGCCAAGCGAATCAGGTCAGTTCATGTAACAAGTCCAGCAAAGGCAGTCCAGGTAGTATGGCAGCGCCTAGAGGACTGTTATGGAAGCCCCGAAGTCATTGAGTACGCTCTGCTGAAGAGACTAGAAGATTTCCCCCGCATCACAAATAAGGAACCTCGCCAGCTCAGAGAGCTGGGGGACCTGCTACAGGAACTGGAAACGGCAAAGGGGAGTGGGCTTACACCAGGGCTTGCATATCTTGACACTGCACGGGGTGTTAACCCCATAGTTGAAAAACTCCCGTACAACCTTCAGGAAAGATGGGTTACACAAGGCTCCAGGTACAAAGAAGAACACAAAGTAGCCTTTCCACCATTTAGAATTTTTGTGAAGTTTATCTGCAGCCAAGCAAAAACTAGAAATGACCCGAGTTTCCTTTTTTCTTCATCCAGCTGCTTAAACAGCGTGAAACTAGACAGAGCAGTTAAGTTGAACAAGCCGTCTGTCTTTGTTAAGAAAACCGACGTGTCGACCACTGCCTCAGGTTCTCTGTCCTGCCAATCTGAGAAGCCGGATGGGCCAGGCAAACATTGTCCCATTCACAACAAGCCACACCCCCTTTCTAAGTGTCGAACCTTTCGGAGCAAACACCTAGATGAACGGAAAGCCTATCTTAAGGAAAATTCCGTTTGTTACCGATGCTGTGATTCTACTCAACATGTTGCTAAGGACTGCAAACTGTCTGTTAAATGCAGAGAATGTGACAGTGAAAAGCACGTATCTGCCTTACACCCTGGGCCTGCCCCCTGGTCTTGTGAAAAGGCCAAATGTGAACCAGAGCAGCAAAAGGATGACTTGCCCAATGTTATTTCTAAGTGCACAGAGATATGCAGTACCTCTCCCCAACCCAGGTCATGCTCCAAGATATGCCTGGTGAAAGCTTACCCTTCAAACCAGCGCAACAAAATGCAACATGTCTACGCAGTGCTAGACGACCAGAGCAATAGGTCGCTGGCAAAATCACAGTTCTTTGATCTATTCGGCATTGAGACCAACCTCTCTCCCTACACTCTAAAGACGTGTTCGGGCACAGTCGAGATGGCGGGGAGAAAAGCAAATGGCTTCACAGTGGAGTCACTTGATGGAAAATCTATAGTAACACTCCCTATCCTCATAGAATGCAACACAATTCCAGATGACAAAGCGGAAATTCCAACGCCGGAGATAACACGGCACTTCCACCACCTTGCTCCTGTAGCTGACAAGATCCCGCCTCCAGATCCAGATGCTCAAATCCTCCTACTTCTCGGGAGAGATGTCTTAAGTGTGCACAAAGTACGTGAACAGCATAATGGACCTCATAACACACCATATGCACAGCGTTTAGATTTGGGCTGGGTCATCGTAGGAGAAATCTGCCTTGATAGAGTCCACCAGCCGAAGGAAGTCAAAGCCTACAAGACAAACATACTTCCTAATGGCAGAACATCATTCTTCATGCCATGCACCAGGAGTGTTCAAGTCAAAGAGCAAATGAATTCTCACCCTCTGCTGTATGTACCCGACACACCGTGTTACTCTAGAAACTCAAACAGTCTCCATGCAAGGTCAAGTCGTCTGGGGGATGATGTTTTCAAGAAAAATGCAGATGATGAGAAGATGGCCTTCTCAATCGAAGACGACATCTTCTTAGATGTGATGAACAAAGAGGCATATCTTGATGAAGATAACCACTGGGTGGCACCGCTGCCATTTCGCTCTCCTAGACGTCTGCTCCCAAATAACAAAGAGACTGTTATCGCTGCTACGCACTTTACGGAAGAAGCCAGGTATGAAGAAACACTTTTTTGACTTCATGCAAAGGGTCATTGAAAACGGCCAAGCAGAACCTGCTCCACCCATGCGGCCAGCTGAGGAGTGTTGGTACTTACCAATATTTGGCGTCTACCACCCTCAAAAACCAGACAAAATCAGAGTGGTGTTCGACTCAAGCGCCCAGTTCCAGGACACCTCACTCAACGACGTTCTGCTAAGAGGACCTGACCTCAACAACACTTTACTGGGCGTTTTGCTGCGTTTCCGTAAAGAGAAGATAGCCATAACTGCTGACATTGAGCAAATGTTTTACAGTTTCAAGGTGAAAGAAGATCACCGCAACTATCTTTGCTTCCTGTGGCACAAAGACAACCACCCTGAGGGAGAAATTATCGATTACAGGATGACTGTACATGTTTTTGGTAACAGCCCATCACCAGCTGTTGCCATATATGGCTTACAGCGCACAGCAGAACTCGGCGAAGCTGAATATGGTACAGACGCCAAAGAGTTTGTGCTCCGCAACTTTTATGTTGATGATGGGCTAACTTCTGTGTCCAGCGAAGAAGCAGCTATTGATCTGTTGAAAAGAACACAAGGAATGCTCGCAGCAGCGAACATGAAACTCCACAAAATGGCATCCAATAGCGCCACAGTCATGGAGGCCTTTCCACCAGAAGATCGGGCAAAGGAGCTTAAGGACTTGGATGTGTGTGCAGATTCGCTTCCTCTTCAGCGCAGTCTTGGTGTAAGCTGGAACCTCAAAATGGACTGTTTCACATTCAGGGTGTCAAGAGAGGTCAAACCATTTACACGGAGAGGGACACTCTCTACAGTCAACAGCCTGTACGATCCCTTGGGATTTGTCTCTCCAGTCACTATGCAAGGCAAGGCTCTTGTAAGAGAACTCGCATCACTGCAGCAGGACTGGGATGAGCCTCTCCCAGCAGACAAAAAAGCCCAGTGGGAAGCATGGACTACAGCTTTAGCAGAACTTGAACATCTACACATTCCAAGGCCATATATCCCTGTCTCACTCTCACAGACCCTAAATGGAGAGCTGTGCATTTTTTCAGATGCGTCTGTTCTAGCCATAGCTGCTGTGGCATATCTGCGGGTCAAAGATTCTAAGGGACAGCTTTATGTGGGGTTTGTGATGAGTAAGTCAAAGCTGGCCCCATTCCCTGCTCACACCGTTCCACGCCTAGAGCTCTGCGCTTCAGTGCTCGCCGTCGAGCTCATGGAGCTCATAAGGGAAGAGATGGATGTTGACCTACGTGTCAAGTTCTACACTGATAGCCGCGTGGTACTTGGCTACATTCACAACATGACAAGAAGGTTTCACATGTATGTGGCCAACAGGGTGGCACGCATTAGAAAATCCACCTCCCCAGACCAGTGGCATTATGTTCGTTCTGATCAAAATCCCGCCGACCACGCCACAAGGCCTATGCCACCAGCTCAGCTGAACCTCACCAACTGGTTCTCTGGACCCACCTTCCTTCAACACCTAGATGCTCGGGAAGACAATGTTGTGGAGTCTTTTCAGCTCGTGAACCCGGATTTGGATGTCGAAATACGGCCTCAGGTAACCACACTGACGACAAAGGTTACAAATCAGCCACTGGGAACACACAGATTTCAGCGCTTTTCAAGCTGGAAATCCCTTGTGAGAGCTGTTGCGACACTTACTCACATAGCAAGGACATTCTCTCAGTCCACACGCACAGAGACCTGTAGTAAATGGCACCACTGCATGAGACATTGCACAACAGAATTCTCACAAGTAAAGTTTACAATCATTAAAGCTGTGCAACAAGATGTTTACAAGGAAGAGTTTAAGAACTTAACACAAGATAGCAGAGTGTCACAGCATAGCTCACTCAAAAGACTGGACCCTTTTATTGACAATGAAGGCATGATGAGAGTGGGCGGTCGGATACGTGTAGCTGACCTCTCCGACCAAGAGAAGCATCCTTTGATAATACCGTCTAACCACCATATAGCCAAGCTGCTTGCCGAGCATTACCATGGTCAAGTAGCCCATCAAGGCCGCCATTTCACTGCAGGTTCAATACGCACAGCAGGTCTGTGGATTGTTGGAGGCAAAAGGCTCATCGCTAGTGTCATCCACAAATGTGTCATGTGCAGGAAGCTGAGGGGGAAACTGGCAAACCAGAAAATGTCAGATCTGCCAGTGGACAGAGTGTCTGTAGATCCTCCATTCACACACACAGGTCTTGACATCTTCGGCCCGTGGAGCGTGGTGTCACGTCGAACGAGAGGAAGTAGTGCTGAAAACAAAAGGTGGGCTGTCATCTTCAGCTGCTTGAGCTCCAGAGCTGTTCATCTGGAAGTGATCGAATCAATGTCAACTTCAAGCTTTATCAATGCTCTCCGACGCTTCCTGGCCATCAGAGGGCCAGTGCAACACCTGAGGTCTGACAGAGGCACAAATTTTATTGGTGCTTGCAGGGAACTGCAAATAAACACAGAAGACCATGAGATCAAAAACTTCTTACAGGATCGGGGCTGTACCTGGTCATTTAACGCACCACATTCATCCCACATGGGGGGAGCGTGGGAGAGGATGATTGGAGTCGCACGACGCATTCTCGACGGACTCCTGTTGAAAAATGGTCCTACGAGACTTACGCATGAAGTGCTGACGACCATAATGGCTGAAGTTATGGCCATCATGAATTCTCGACCTTTGACCCCCATCTCTACCGATGCAGAAATGCCTCAGATTCTTTCACCTGCGATGCTACTGACTCAAAAGGCGAGTGTGGCCCCTGCTCCTCCGGGAGACTTCAGAATGGGTCATCTACACAAAAGTCAATGGCGACAAGTGCAGAGCCTGGCCGACTCCTTCTGGAAAAGATGGAGGCAGGAATATCTGACGACTCTGCAGCTGAGAAGAAAGTGGATCGATGACAGAGCCAATATTCAGGAAGGTGATGTCATACTGCTTAAAGACTGTCAGGTGAAACAAAGTGAATGGCCAGTCGGACTCGTTACAAAGGTCATTCTGAGCAAGGACAACAGAGTTCGTAAGGTCATGGTAAAGACTGCAAAACAAGGGACTGTGAAAGAGTATCTAAGGCCTATCAAGGACGTTGTTGTGCTTTTCTCCAAAGATAATAGTAATTGAATGGTGCACAGTGGTATAATAGACATTATACCAGACGGGGAGTGTTCTGGCTGGGGAATGTAACTTCTCTGACTATTCTGTAGTATATTTCTGTTTATTCTATTGTTTTACATTGCTTATCAGTGTACTAGATTGTGCACAGGCGACATCTACTGGCTGAATTTGGTACCGGAAGTTTCCAAATTAGTTAAAAAAAAAAAGGGAAAAGAAAAAGAGGTCCGGTTTTTTCCATGTTCCTTGGAGTGTGTGCAGCGCTGTTTCTAATGATAGAAATCCTTGGAGTAGATATGTCTGTAAGTGATATCTGTTTACTGACACTTATTTGCATGCCTATGTAACATTAAGAGCTACGAATTTGGTAAAATGTTATGTTTTGATAAAGTATGTTTTTGTGTTAGCACTATTAGCTGCTCTCTGAACTCATGCTTACTGCCGGCATGTGAAAGGAAGTTCTTGATAATATACTCCTCAGTTTATTTGGTTTAATGAAAAATACTTATGTGTGTTTCTTAGTTTTACGGTGAAATGAAAGACATCTGTGTGGAATATATCTTGTTGGACCAAACAAAATCTACAGTAAAAGGTCAAATGAACAAGTGTGCTTGGATTTCATTCAAACCGTTCGCTATCTACCTATGCATCGTTGCGACACATTGTTAGGGCAGGAATACTACCAGTCTTCACTGTATTTAACATAGAAAGAGGGTTATGACTGTATTAAGAATTTTTTGTAAATTTAAACCTTAACTCTATAGTCTTAAATTACATTAGTATTATAAATAGGATTTTAAAAAAGGTTTCATTTACTTAAATTAATATTTTAAACAAATAAGTAATGTTTTAGAGTGATTGTATAATGGTTCAGGTGGTGTTAATATAATTTCAATAAATTCAAACCTTGGTTCTATAGACTTTATACCAGTATTATAAATAGGACTTTAAAAAGGTTTATTTAATTAATTTTAATTTTAAATTAATCAATAAATAATATTCTAGAGTGTGTGTATTTCAGATTTACTAGGATAACTTCAATAAATTTAAACCTTAGCTCTATAGGCTTTAATTATAACCACTATTATAAATAGGATTTTAAAGGGTCATTTTAAACTAATAAATAAATAAATATAAATTACTTATTCAATTGGATATGGGACACGAGCCGGGGACTGATCCACCTACGGCGGGCCGCCATGGAGGAGGGTGTCTAGTAATTGAAGGCCGAAACACCCTGTGATTCTATGGTTTACTACTGATGACGTGTCTCACAATTTAGGATATCGTTGGGTTAAAGGGAATTTTAATCTTAGCTCACACCCTTACCCTTTAAATAGGATTTATTCCGTCTCGTATCCCTGAACTCAAAATATAACCGTTAGTTTTAACCTCTTTACCTAAAATTTTAAACCTAAACATAACCGTTAGTTTTAACCTCTAATCCTAAAATTTTAAACCTAAACATAACCGTTAGTTTTAAATTCAAGTTCTAGAACCCTAGATCAGCACAACCCTATGTTTTTATAACCCTAGGTGTATCTGACCTCAAACCGTTCTTCGGGCACTATCCCTTAAGACTTATTTTACCCTATCTGGGGTAGGAGTGCTCGGTAATTAATTTCTCCCCAGCCTAGCCCAAAACACGATCGTTAGCCTACTTCAATCTATCAGGCGCCATATCCGTCGATCGTTTGTATGGAGAGCGCTGGAGATGAGGCCTGAGTTGCAGGCCCGTGCACCACGTGGGTCTCTGGGTTTATCCCAGAGCTACGTCTTTTTACCCTAACCTAACCCATGTTTGACCTTAAAGTCACAGGCATTTACACTAACATAGGTTATTACACGGTCGTTAGCCTTCGTCGTACAATGGCCTAACTTTAACTAGAAATGACCCCGAATCTCAACCCCCAGGCCCTGATTTAAATTTTAACCCTTAAGCGGGTATCTCGGCTCATGGAGGGTCTTTACAACAATTTAGCTAAAAGCAAAGTCTTTAGCTCTTAAAATTTAAACAGGCGACACCGGTCGACCGTCATAGTGGAGGAGGCTGAAAATGAGGCCTGAGTGGCTGGCCCGTGCACAACGCTGGTTCCGGGTTCTTCCCGGGGCAGCGGATTATTTTACCCTAACCTAACCCAGCCAGTGCCGCCCTCGGTCACCTTGTTGGAAGCTATCTCCATGTCCTAGTGGGTAGAGGTTAAAACATTATCTTAATTGTTAACCTCACTATATAAAAGATAATACCATTTTAATATAGATACCCACCTAGGCACCCTATTAGCTGGGGACAACAGTTCTGCTGCTTATCCACAAGCACATGCTGTGATGATTGGACTGAGAGACACGGGTGATCCGTTGTTTAGGGCGGCCGAACAAACGGGCTCGAATGCGTCGGCAGGGGAGATAGGACGGGACGTTAGACCTCGGGCGTAAGCGCATACGGCGTCAAGGTTCAGCAGGCGTGCTCCGGAGCACGATTTGGGATTAGCCCGAATCTAGTGTAGGGGTCCGTGCCACCCTCGGAAGGAACGGGTAGGCCGATCACGACCCGCGATCTCGTGCCATCCTCGGAGGTCCAGTCCACTCCGAGCCGATAGGCGATCTCTTAGCTTAGGCTCTGGTTGCGTGCCTCAGCCTGTCGCCCAATGCTGTCCTGGGGCATCCTTAATTGATCCCCGTCGGCCTTCCGGGACCCCTAAATAGGCAACTGCAGGTCCAATCTGTCCCACTCAGAGCGTTAAAGCTCAGGCATGAGTGATTTAACATGCGTCGTAGGTTATTAGGCCTTTGTATAATCTTAATACTTGATGTTATTTATTTATTAAATAGGCTAAACATCGCTAAGTAGGGAAACAGAGGTGATTGCAACTGTATTCACTCTGATATAAAATATTTGGGCTGCAACTGTGGCCTGAATCACAAATTAGAGACGTTTAGTAGATATTTTAATTTAAAATTATAAAAATATATAATTCTTACTTTAGCAGCGATCTGAAATATTGATTTTTAAATGTGAATGTATCATAGGTTATTAGACTTTAGATTGAAATAATTACAAAATCATATTCTATTATTTTTAAATAGATATAAACTTGCTAATTATATAAATGAGGGTGATTGCAACTGTGATCCACTCTGATATAAAATATTTAGGCTGCAACTGTGGCCTAAACATTAAATTTAAGATATTTATTAGATATTTGTAAATTATTTACCCTTTTGGCGTTCCGTAACTGACTGTGCCCCTAAGCATCATGGGCAACCTAAATCTGGAGTATATTTTAACAAATAACTCCTAAACCACAAAATAGAATCGTGCCGTTTTTTGCAACGTGATCTTTGTGACACACTGAATGGAAACAATAAATAACTGAATAATACCAAAAAAATATTTAATCTACCATCAGTGTGAAAAATATGCCGATTAAGAACCTGGATTGGCCTTCCATTAAGGCTTTACTTGGCTGGGGATTTTACTGTCATTCTGATAGAATTTTCCTCAGGAGGCCATTCCAGTAGAAGCTTGTTGATCTGATTTCGAGGTCATCCGCTGGGATAACACAGTCTCCACTCACTTCCCGGTGCAGCACTCTGCCCAAATGGTTCCGGAAACCTTGCGGTGTTAACAAAAGGGCCTTTGGCAGAGAGGTGAGTCATGGTCTTCTACCAGTCTTCACTGTGTTTGGTATATTTAGGAGTGTTACTGTATGATGGTTTAGGCTGTATTAGGATCATTTCAATGAATTTAAACCTTAGCTCCATAAGCTTTAATTACATGGGGATTATAAATAGGACTTTAATAATTTACAAGTTGAACCCCAGGAGGAACCCATGCAACTGGGCAGAACCCGCATCACCCAAGAAGAGCGTCTCCGCCGCCGAGTGGAAGGGGCCTGCTTTTACTGTGGAAAACCAGGACACCTACTCAGGAACTGTCCAGCAAAAGGGGGCGCCTTCAGCGGGAGCACTAGAGGGCGGGACTCCAAGGAGGCTCCCAGAGCAATGTCACCTGCTTCCCATCCTTCTCATCCATGAGCGACACACCCACCTTGTGCAGGCCCTGGTTGACTCAGGTTCAGATCGTAATCTGCTGAATGCGGCTTCAGCCAAAACCCTGGGTATTCACGCGCTGCCCTTGGAGAACCATCTCAAGGTCCAGGCCCTCGATGGGAGTCCGCTCCCATCTATCACCCACAGAACCCCTCTCATTGGTCTAAGGGTCTCCGGCAACCACTTGGAACAGACGTCGCTGTTCATCATGGAGGGGTCACATGCCACGGTCGTCCTAGGCCTCCCCTGGTTAACCCAACACAACCCGCACATTGATTGGGTCAGGAACTCGATCGTAGCCTGGAACTCATCTTGTTCCACGCCATGTTTACGCGCCACCACCACGCCATGCCTCGACCCCGTTCCCACAGAGAAGCCACCGAAACTCACCCGTGTCCCCCCAGAATACCATGACCTCAGGATTGTGTTTAGCAAATCTTGTGCTGTCTCTCTTCCCCCTCACTGACCATACGACTGCGCCATTGACCTTCTCCCAGGCACCACCCCCCCAAGGGCCGTCTTTACTCTCTGTCACCCAAGGAACGCCAAGCCGTGGATCAGTACATCACGGAATCCCTCGCTGCAGGAATCATCCGCCCTTCTTCTTCTCCGGCAAGAGCTAGATTCTTCTTCGTAGGCAAGAAAGTTAATTGATTATAGGGGTCTCAACGACATCACAATAAAGAACCGGTACCCCCTTCCTCTAATGTCTACTGCCTTCGAACTCCTTCAGGGGGCCAGCATCTTCACCAAGCTCGATCTGCGCAACGCCTATCACCTTGTCCGCATTCGGGAAGGGGATGAATGGAAAACAGCCTTCAATACGCCAACTGGACATTATGAATATCTGATGGTCCCCTTTGGACTTACTAATGCCGCCGGAGTCTTTCAGGCCTTAATTAATGACGTTCTCAGAGATTTCCTCAATTCTTTTGCATTCGTCTATCTGGATGATATCCTGATCTTCTCTCGGAACCCAGAAAAACACCAACATCACGTCAGGCAGGTGCTGCAGAGGCTGCTGGAGAACAACTTGTTCATCAAGGCTGAGAAGTGCGAGTTTCACACCACGTCTACCACGTTCCTCGGGTTCACCATTGGCCCCAAAGGCATCGAGATGGAACCTGCTAAGGTCTAAGCTGTCACTAGGTGGCCCACCCCTACCTCACGGCAAGAACTTCAGAGGTTCCTAGGCTTCGCTAACTTCTATCGACGGTTTATCCGAGGCTACAGCTCCATCGCCGCCCCTCTAACAGCCCTCACGTCTACTAAGACCCATTTCTGCTGGAACCCGGAATCTGAGAAAGCCTTCAGCGAGCTTTAGAAGCGGTTCACCTCCACTCCTATCCTCACCATCCCAGACCCGTCACGTCAGTTCATCGTGGAGGTCGACGCCTCCAGCACTGGAGTAGGAGGCATCCTCTCACAAAGATCCAACCTGGATAATAAACTGCACCCCTGCTCCTTCTTCTCCCACCGCCTAAAACCTGCTGAAAGTAATTACGGCATCGGAGACCGTGAACTCTTAGCCATCAAGTTAGCCCTAGAGGAATGGAGACACTGGCTAGAGGGAACGGAGGTCCCATTCCTAGTTTGGACCGACCACAGGAACCTCGAGTACCTACGGAGCGCCAAGAGGCTCAATTCTCGCCAGGCCCGTTGGTCACTCTTCTTCACAAGGTTCAACCACCCCCGATCTAACGCCCATAACTCCCAAATCATCCACCGAGATATCCCCCTAAAGACCACATGCCGCAAGCTCTCCCCTCGTTACCTCGGCCCCTTCACCATCACCAAGATAGTCAACCCCTGCGCTGTTAAACTCTTGCTCCCCTCAACTATGCGGCGAATTAATCCTACATTCCACGTGTCCCAGCTGCGCCGTCTCGCCTCATGCTCATTAAGTTCAGATCGCTGGATTATTGTGTGTATTTATACCTCGATTCTCTCGCGTTTTCTTTCATTGTCTTTCACGTTACAACCTCCCTTTGTTTTCTCTCGGTATAGATTTTTTGCCTGCCGATTTTTGATTGTTCGCCTGCCTTTTGATCTCCGGTTTTGATTCACGCTTTCCCCTTTGATTTACGGCTCCTGTCTCTTGTCCTTTCGGTTTCGCTTTGCCTCGCTGCTTGTCTTCCTGGTTTTGACCTCGCGCTTTTCTTTTGACTACGGCTCTCGCTTTGTGTTTTGTTTTTGACGCTTCGCTGACGGACTCACGGCATTCGACCCTCGCTCACGCCTCCGACCACGCCCCCCCACATCTTGATACAGTCATTATCCGCGCTTGGATTCATATCGTTCTGCCCTTTCCCCCGTGACAGTATTTATTTACTTTTTACATTAAAATCGACTTGCTCTTTAGTACACAGTAGCCATATATCTCCATGTTTGATGATAATATTGAACACATGGAAATATTAGTGGCTATATCTTTTCTAAGCTCCACAAGCACTAAACGTCTCATCACTGGTACGTACAGCACGTAGGTGTTTACACAAATATAATGTACTGTAACATACATGTAATTTATTAAACCATTAACCGTACTTTTTTACAACTAATATCCATTTAGTATTTATTTCTATACACTCTGACCAAAAGTACAAAAAAAAAGACAGGACCGTATTTTTGGCTCGACCTGGTGTGTGTGCGCGTGTGTGTTTTGTGTGTTGTGTGATGGCAGTTGCTGGGCTATGCAGTTATTTGCCCCAGCAGAGGTCCAATACTCCAATACTCTTTTCCAGACATTAAATAGCTCTCTAATTGGATTTCAGGCTCGTAAATGTGACAATACACATCTACAAAGACAGGACTGCGAGATCAGGCTATAATCGCGTTATCATGTTGTCTGTGTGAGTACAGGTTCAGGCCAGGTGAGCGTCTTCTTAATGCAGTCTGGGGTTAGGGTTAACCCTAACCCTGGCTTGCGGCAGGCATGAAGAGCAATCAGAGAGACAGACAAAGAGAGAGAGAGAAAGAGACATTACCCCTCTCCTTCTCCATCCCCTCCTCCGCTGTGTGCAAACCAAAGATGATCAGAGACAGCCAGAGAGACAGACAGCACACACAGATAAACAAACACCAACACAGACAGAGCACAGGAAAGACAGACATACTGAAACAGGTGAAGAATGTAGGAGGAGGAAAGACATCAATATGAGACAGTGAGAATATTTAAAAAAGAATGAATGCATAGAGCACAAGTTGTATTATATGTGGACACCTAATCTAACCACAAACAGATACTGACACAGAATATAAATACACAACATCTACCAGTCTTGGGTGCCAGAGACACCCCAGTGTACTTAAAGGTTACAACACATTCTCTGAGCAGGGATGGGGAGGATGGGTGGAGGAGAAGGAGAAAAAGACGACTGTTCCTGATTATGCCCACTAAAAAACTCATAAGGAGCTTTGAGGAAAAGTCTAGAGGAACAACAAGATGGAAGGACTGAGGATGATGAGATTTAATCTATTTATTATCCACAATTTGTGAAATCTGAAGATCAGAAAACTAGTCCTACAGCTGAGACTGAACTCACAGAAGGGAAAGACACGGTGGATAATGAGAGCAGTTTTGGAGGACATTCTGAAGAGTTCTGCTCATCCCCTTCACCATGTGATGTCCATAATAATCTTTATCAAGGCAGTCTTACCAGTAACATGCTTAAGGAAGCATTACTGGGGATGTTTTTCTCCCCAGTGCCATCAGGTTCCACGTTTTCTCCTTGCAGTGTGTTTGTTGTCCTGCCCGCTCAAAAAACATATTTAGCACCTTTTTCTTATTGAACCCATGCATGCTAACAATGGTAATGGCTTTCTATAGCAGCTGTAACATGGATGGTATCTCCGATGGTATCTAAATCCAGCTAAATTCCTCAGGTGTTGAATAATTTTTAAATGTTGCTTACATTTTGTCAACTCTTGGATTAGAAGTGCACATGGTTTAGAAAATGGAAACTAAAATGGGCTTTTGCTAAATTAGAGGGCCGCGAGTGTCCCAAATCTGTAGCCTTATGGTACTTATGGTATGGGAAGAAGAGCCAGTTTCTGGGGTGCATAAGAGCTGAGACAGGTTTACTAGTAAAGGAGATGGGAAAATCGGTGGAAAGTAGATTGGTGCTCTTGGAGGTCCAGGAACCATTTGGCTGAATTGTGGGTCTTTTTAACCGATCGAAGCACAAGAAGAATAAAGGACATGCAGCAGGCATGGGGAGGAACAAAAAACACTAGGGACACACAACCTCAGTGACACAGCACGACATGGCTGTGGGTCCTGTGGACACTTACGTGAAGGCGAAGGCTCCCAAAGCACCACTGACCACTAAAAAGTCCAGAATGTTCCAGAGGTCACGGAAATATGAGCCCTGATGAAGTACTAAACCCAGATCCACCATCTGAAAGACAGAGGGAGCAAGAGAGAGGGAGAGATAAGGAAAATATCATGGCTTGGGTAAAAACATTAATGTTCATTAAAAAAAAGTGTTTAAAATGTTTAAGAATGTTTAAGGTGTTTACCTTTATAAGCATCTCGAAGGTGAACACACCTGTGAAGACGTGGTCAAAGTAACGCAGAACCTACAGATTGAGACAGAGGGACATGGAGTTGGACAAACCATTACAGATTTGGTGTCCGTCCTGTTGGAAGGAGAATTCACAGCAGTGTAGCCAGAGAACAGATGGAGTGTGTCAAGCAAAAAAACTGACTCATGTTGTTCCGGGTCAGTACCTCCCGACATGGGAGGTGTTCAGGTCCTGGAGGAAGGGAAGGTTGGTTCTGATGTTGTGCTCTCCTGTCCTTCTACCCCTGAAGTCTACACTTGTCCAGTTGGGTGACAGATTGTGCTCCTCATTCTTAATTTAAAAAAAGAAATAAAAAGATGGAGATCGGTGGTTCGATGCCCGGGTGATGTTGTAACCTCTCGCAGCCGGAGGTCTAGAGAGAGCTGATTGGCCGAGCTCTCTCAGAGGGGAGGGATGAGAGGTACTTGAAAGTGCTCCCACATTAATCACGGCTCTACAGCCAATCAGGGGCATCTGTGAGCTCACACAAGCGGAAGGAGCGGATCCGACTGTGTGACTCCGCCCCCAACGGTACGTGAGCAAGCAGTTCGAAAAGATGCAGTCGGTGACATCACGTGGTTCGGAGGAAACACGAGATAGTCTTCGGCCCTCCCGGCTAAGAGGTAGTAGTAGCCTTAATGTGGAGCCACCTAGTGACGGGGAGGAATTGGACACGACTAAATTAGGGAGAAAATCGGGGGGAAATCCAAAAAAATAAAAATTAAAAAAATTATTAAAACGAGATAAATAATAATCATTATTTGCTATTTTATGGTATCACTCACTCAGTCCAGGCTGCTAGATTACTTCCTGAAGATGTACCACAGAAGTTTACAGTTCACTTGAGAATTCCTGAGTTTTATGCGTTTTTGTGCAGAGGTAGATGCCTGGCTGCAGAAAGTAAAAGTCCATTCATTAAGTAAACCAGCTGACTTTAATTAGTACAACTCTTCGGCCAGGTGGGCAATAACTAATTAGTGACATCACCTGTTCTGTGCACAGAGAGAACTTCTGGTCTGAGGCAGAGGTAGGTTTTGGTCTCGCCCTCCTGGGATGGCCTTCATGAGAGCCAGTTTCATTATGGTGCTTGACGGATTTTACAAATGCACTTAACAATACTGTTCTTGCAAAAACAATTACAGAAAGGCTGACCACCGTGTCTTAAAATAACAACTAGCTGTTGTTTTTCTTGTTGTTACGTAATTACCTAATCCCATATGTGTTATTTTACATATATTTTATAGTTTTGAAATCCCCAGTATTGTTTTGTTTTCCCAGTATTGTTTCTACATTGTAGAATGTAGAAAATAAATCACAAAAAAAAAGAAGAAAACTTTTGAATGGTAGTGTATGTGTGTCTGCGTAAAGCAAAAGCAAATGTCATTAAAGAGGTTCCTTGTTAAAGAAGTTTCCGGACAGTAGTGTTTCAATTAGACAATGTGTGTGGGTTAATGAAACACTTTTTTCAGGGTTTTATTTTTACTTGATATTTTGTATTAATTATTTAAATATTAATATTTGGTTTTATTTTTGGGTTGTGGGACGAATCATCAGAGTTTCTATTAATTATTTTGGGCAAAATTCACTTTGATATACAAGTGTTTTGATGAAAGCACGCTTCCTGAACGAATTATGCTCGCAACCCAAGGTTTAACTGTACATGGCATACTCCATGTATTGTGTAAATACTTTTGCCCGCACTGTACATCCTTTGCTGTGCCTTCAATGTTCTTCTCCCACTTGCAGATAATGGTGCTGAGAAATTTACTGGTACTGGATGCAGAGGAACTATGGATCGTGAGTGGATGCCAAAGGTGCTCCAGAATGTAATGCAGCCCCATGGTGCCTCCATCTCCTCCAGACCTGTTTGATCTGCAGGTAAACTAGGAGGGACCCAGCAGGACCCGCTTCATTATGACGAATAGTAATGGGGCTGATGTCTAGTTTATTTGGTTCTTAAACATTAAAAAAAAAAACTTCAGCAAGGTGTAGGGTGTGGTCCGGGTGGAGAAGTGTTTTTTTTTTTTTTATTAAATTTAGTCCTGTCCAATTCTTTTTCCGATTTTCTCCCCAATCTAGTCGTGGCCAATTCCTCCCCGTCACCAGGGGGCTCCCACATTAAGGCTACTACAACCACTCAGTCGGGAGGGCGAAAGCTATCCCGTGTTTCCTCCGAACCACGTGACGCGAGCCGACCGCATCTTTTCGAACTGCTCACTCACGCACCGTTAGGGGCGGAGTAACACACTCGGAGGAAAGCGCTAGCCGCCCCTTCCGCGTGCGCGAGCTCACAGACGCCCCTGATTGGCTGTAGAGCCGTGATTAATGTGGGAGCCTAAGTACCTCTCATCCCGCCCCCCTGAGAGCTCGGCCAATCAGCTCTCTCTGTGCCTCCGGCTGTGAGAGGAAAACAGCATCACCCGGGGTTCGAACCAGCGATCTCCGGATGATAGGGCGAGCACTTTACCACTGCGCCACTCGGAGGCCTGAGAAGTGGTTTTTAGTTGTTAGTGAGGAGTTGTAGCCCTCTTCACAGGAGTTATGTACATGTTGTTAACTAAGAAGATGTTTTTGCCTTTTTTTTTTTAGCTGTTCAGATTTTCTATCATTTTGTTTCTTGCATAGCTCCATCAGTCCTGTCTTCACTGCTGTAAAATCTCTTTGTCCTGCTGTAACTGTGTCAGCTTTGCGGAAAAGCATGATTTGTCATTGTTGGATTTCTGGTGAGTGCTTCTGGGAATTCGAAAACTTGTGTAGGATGTTAAAGTATTACTGAGCTCCCCATGTTGTCAGATACTGCTTCAGATACACTCCAGTCTGAAACTGCCTAAAATCATGAGCATGGGGGAGAGAGAGAGAGAGAGAGAGAGAGAGAGAGAGAGACACAGAGAGAGACAGACAGAGAGATAGACAGACAGAGAGAGAGAGAGAGACAGAGAGAGAGAGACAGAGAGAGAGAGAGAGATGGAGGGAGAGACAGAGGCAAAGACAAAGAGAGGGAGAGAGAGAGGTTTTTAAACTCACTTTATTATTACAAATGAAAGAAGGAACTATTTTACAATTTATATACAAATTTACATATTATATCCATATATACACATGTACACACACACACACACACACACACTGATATGTGCACCCATTCACAATATATAAATATATGCACTTTTTTTTATCAAACATACATACGCACATACCTATATACATGCCTATGTACACATACATTCACATACACAATTTGTTTTGTGACGGGTTTCATAATGGGTTCCGTGACTGGTTCTGTGATGGGTTCTGTGATGGTTTCCATGATGGGTTTTGTGACGGGTTTCTCTTCTCTTTATTTCCTGGGTTTAGCTGCGGTCTTGCCTTTGGGTGTCGTTTGTTGCTCCTGTGCCTCTCCGTTGCAGGCGTTGAGGGCGGAGTCAGCGTTGGGGGCGGGGTCACTGTCAGCGGTGGATACTGTACACGTACAGTTTACAGTGGTCTTGGTGTTGTCATCCGCTCTGGGTGCAGTGTGTGTCTCAGTACTGCCGGTGTGTTCAGGGCTGACCTGTTCGAGTCGCGGCTGCGGTCTGTCGCTGCGGCCCGCTGTGGGCTCTGCCTCCCCGGGGTTCTCTGGCCGACTGTCCTCGCGCCGCTGTATCTTGGCTGTGTCGCCGCGCGTGCTCCCTGGCTGCACGGCTCCATGCGGACAGCTCAGCCTCTTGTGTCCCACGTCCCCGCACTCAAAGCACCCCAGCAGCTCCGTAGTGGCGAAGACGGTGTAGCCGCTGTCCCCCTCTTTAAATTTAAAATTTTATTTACATTTAGTGTCTGTTCTTCATTATTTAAAACCATTAAAACTTGCCGGCGGAAAGACAAGAAATGTTGGAGCTCTTACACCCGAGCGGGATGTGGCCCTCATGGGGCCAACAAACTTCCCGAAACTAGCCAGCTCCTTCATTATTGCCTCGTTTTTTATGAACGGAGGCACGTTGGATATGACCACACGCACCGCGGGGACAGACAGAGGGGTGACTTTAACAGCGGCTCCTCTCACACATATTCCGCTCCGCGTCAGTGCGCTCGCCAGGTCAACACCACCACGGCCTTATTCATCTGGGAGGCAGAGTAGATGTTCTCACACCCGACATGCTGCCTGCTTGCTCTCTCTCTAACTCACTTTAAACTTTTATGTAACCTAAAACATTTACTGATTAAAGAAAAATAAAGAAGTAAACTGTCTACAGAAAACTTGGCAGGACACCAAACAGCCTTTCGCGCGCAGAAAGAGAGAGAGATATTTGTTTATGTCTACCTAATATGATATTCTTTCATATCTAATATGTTTATAATGTTTATACTGTATAGGTTTATAAATTCAGAATAATGTAATTAATGTTGTCTAATGGCTTTGGCAACAATGTAATACATTTGTTAACATTCATGCCACTAAAGCTCTTCTGAACTGAACTGAACTGAGAGAGGGAGGGAGAGAGGGAGGGAGAGAGAGAGAGGGAGAGACACAGAGAGAGAGAGGGAAAAAGAGAGGGAGGGAGAGACAGAGGGAGAGACACAGAGAAAGAGAGACAGAGAGAGAGGGAGAGAGAGAGTAAGGGAGAGACACAGAGAGAGAAAGAGAGAGAGAGAGAGGGAGTTAGAGGGAGAAAGGGAGAGACACAGAGAGAAAGAGGGAGTGAAAGACAGAGGGAGAGAGACAGAGGGAGAGAGAGAGAGGGAGGGAGAGAGAGGGAGGGAGAGAGAGAGGGAGGGAGAGACACAAAAAGAGAGAGAGAGAGAGTGAGAGACAGAGGGAAAGACAGAGAAAGAGAGAGACAGAGGGAGAGAGAGGGGAAAAGAGAGGGAGGGAGAGAGAGAGAGCGGGAGAGAGTGAGAGACAGAAGGAGAGAGGGAGGGAGAGAGGGAGGGAGAGACAGAGGGAGGGAGAGGGAGAGGTTTTTGAGGTTTTAAACACTTTATTGTGAAACAATAAAGAAGAAACCTGTTACATTTTTTCATATATATATACACATATACACACATGTATACATACAGAGACACAGACACACGCATACACACATTCAGTATTTACATATTTACAGCTTTTTTTATTTTTTTATTAAAACACCCACTAGACCCCCCACCCCACTTCCCTACTATTAACAAGTCTTTTTTTTTTTTTTTCAGTTTTTTTTGTCCGTTAATTCACAGTTTTATTTACAGTTTGTGGTTTGGTTTCAGCTGTTGTCCATTTTTTCTTCTTCTTTTTGAATGACGGTTTGTTTGTTTTTACCTGTTGCGTTAGTTTTTTTCAGTTCTTTTAACGTTTTCACTACCTTTTTCCTTTCTGTTTTTGACAGCTGTAGGAACAGGTTGACCTGCTTCTCTATCCCTACAGGTGGTGTGTGTGCGGTGCTGCACCCGGCCTCCTCACTCTCCTGTACCGCGGTGCTCACAGTCTGACTGCGGGTTTGACGCTTAGTTGTCAGTTTTGTCCCGGACGTCTCCTCCCGTTTTCTTCTCGGTTTTGTGTCTTTTGGTGTCTGTGGTGGTGTGCTGGTCTGCGGCTGCTGTGTTTCGGTGCAGACGTTGGGGGCGTGGTCACTGTCAGCCCTGAACACTGTACCGGCATCAGGTTCTGCGCTCGCGCTGTGTACAGTGGTGCCGGTGTTGGGTTCAGCGCCGAGCGCAGGGTGTCTCTCTGTGCTGCCGGTGTGTTCAGTACTGACCTGTTGGGGTTCCGGTGTGTCGGCGAGGCCCACCGCAGGCCCGGACTCCTTGGTGCTCCCCCGCCGGCTGTCCTCGCGCCGCTGCCGCTGTTTCCCGGCCGTGTCGCCGCACGAGCTCCCCGGCTGCACGGCTCCGTGCGGGCAGCTCAGCCTCTTGTGACCGACGTCGCCGCACTCAAAACACCTCAGCGGCTCCGTGGTGGCGAAGACGCTGTAGCGGTTGGTCTCGTCTTTAACTTTGAAGTTCACATTAAGTGTCTGTTCATTAAAACTTGCCGGCGGAAGGACAGGACGTGCCGCATGTTGGGGCTTTTGCACCCGAGCGGGATGGGTCTCATGGGGCCGACAAACTTCCCGAAACGGGCCAGCTCCTTCATTATTGCCTCGTTTTTTATGAAGGGAGGCACGTTGGAGATCACCACCCTCGCCGTGGGGACAGACAGAGGGGTGACTTTAACAGCGGCTCCTCTCACACATACTCCACTCTTAGTCAGTGCGCTCGCGAGGTCCACTCTGTTTAAAAACACCACCACCGCCTTTGGAGGCAGAGTAGATGTTCTCACACCTGACCAATTTGAAAAAAATTAATAAATAAACAAACAGTCTTCCGAAAAACTTGGCAGGATGCCAGACAGCCTTCCGCACGCTCACTCACACCCAGCACATGCGCAGAGAGAGAGAGAGAGAGAGAGAGAGCGAGAGAGGGAGAGAGAGAGATATTTCTTTACTATCAAAAGACTACTGTGAGCTAATGCACGCTCTCTATTAAGTAAATTAGAACACTTCTGTTTTTTTAACTCTCATGTAAATGACAACTTTTTACTTGATTAATTCTTGCTGGATGGAGTCTCCGCACTGCCAGGAGTTTGGGCAGAGAGCCACGCTGTCAGTGCTGTAAACACTATAAAGTACTTGTTGTTATGGAATCTTGTATTTTAGTGAGCGGATGTTATTGAGGTGTAGAGCTGGAAATAGAGAACAAAGTCCCCACTTTAGGAGCCTCTCCAGCGCCCCATGATCCCCCACTCAAAGCCTGGGGTCTTTTTGTGCTGCTGTCAAATGCAACAGACTCTTCAAATAATGCTCAAAAACTGCAGCAGATTAATGAGCAGAGGGCGGAGCTTTATGCAATTAGCATTTCAAAGGACAGTAAACATAAACAAACAAAAAATAAATACACAAATAAATGAGTAAACCAAAGAATAAATGAATAAAGGACTACTGAAGTCAGACAGACAGACAGGCATGTACACACACACACTCACACACACACACACACACACATACACACACACACACACATCCGCAGAGTTACCTTTGCCTCCTGACTGTATTTGTTTCTGTTAAATTTTTGGAGTTATTTTATGATTTGTTTTCAAAATCTGTTTAAATGTTTATAGAATTACAATAAAATAAGAACAAACTTACATTCATAATATAGGAAGAAAAACAGACACGTGTTTATAATCTTTATAATCTTTGTACATTCAGATGGATGTGACTTACAATGTACAGTAATCAACCTTCCAAAACCACTTTGGCAACATTGTAATTTTTTTTTAATGTTCATGCCTATAAAGCTGTGAACTAAACTCTCTGTGTGTGTGTGTGTGTGTTACTTACACAGCAATGGACAGGTTAGCAGCAGACAGTGGACTCACTTCTGCCACTTCCTTCGCCTTCTGAAGAGCCATTTTCTGATTGGCTGCTTCCTCTTCCTCCTGCTCATCCTACAGTGAGGTAAAACACATAGAGGTTTAAATGTGTGTGTGTGTGTGTGTATGTGTGTGTGTGTGTGTGTGTGTGTGTGTTCAGTACCTTGGTCAGCTCTTGTGCATTGGCCAGATTGTCTACAGCGATGGCCAAGAACACATTCAGCAACGTGTCTAAACACAGTGTTAAGAAACCTCACAACCTGTACTGTATCTTTGTGTGTGTGTTTTAGTGTGTGCGAGTGTTTGTGAATTACAGTGTGTGTGTGTGTGTGTGTGTGTGTGTGTGTGTGTGTGTGTTGTTGTTTTACTGCTAAATTAAACTGATTTCAATACATTTATTGTAAATTAAGTAAAGTTACCTCCTTCTGGAGCTCCTTGATATTCTGCTGCAGCTTGGTTTTCTTAAAAACATAAAAGTTGAAATAATTTGACTATTTATGTAACACTGTATGTGTGTGTGTGTGTGTGTGTGTTTATTTACTGCTAAATTAAACTGATTTTAATGAACTTATTGTAAATTATGTAAAGGTACCTGATTCTGGACCTCCATTGTACTTTGCTGCAGCTTAGTTATCTTAAAAACATAAAACGTGAGTTAATTTAATTATTTATGTAACTGTGTACATGTGTGTTGTTTTTGTTAGTAAAATAAGCTAAAGTGATAAAGCAGACATGTCCTTGTGTTTTATTCATCTTACACCACAAGCAATCTGCTAACAATGATATTGTTTTATGGATGAAGGAGTGCCAGATTTTACATTTAATGTTTAATAAACAACCTAAAAATCACAAGTTACTTAAGTCATTAAGTTACTGAGAAACTGTAAAAGTATAAACTCATCTTTTCTAAAGATGTCAGAAACCTTAAAGTTACAGTTTTACTGTTGCGAAGCACTGACACTGGAGACTCCTTCCAGAAAGGTTAACTGTTTCCCTCTACAGCCAAAATTTTTGAGAATAACACGAATATTAATTTTAACAAAGTCTGCGGGATGATGGAGCTCCTTCTCATTAGGCAAAAGTGATCAGTAAGTGTCTGAGGGAACAAAACCAGGAAAGGCCAGAATACTCCCCAGACCCTAATCCCACTGAGAACTTGTGGTCAATCCTCAAGAGACGGCTGGACAAACAAAGACCCACAAGCACTGATTATGTAAGAATGGGCTCCATCAGTCAGGGTGTGGCCCAGGAGATGATTGACAGCATGTCAGGGTGAACTGCAGAGGCCTTGGAAGGTCAACACTGCAAATACTGATTTTTTTGCATAGTACTATTAAGTGCAGCTTAATGAAATTGTAAATAAAAAAACCTTTGACATTTATGAAATGTTTGTATTTATACAGTGTACCAGTGTCGCTCAGTGTACCGAAGTAACATCTGACAAATACAAATATTTAACTATTGAAATTTAATATTAAAACTAATATGTGTCATCCTCAAAACTTTTGGCCTCTGGCTTGCCCTGTGAATAATTTGTTACTAGTAAAACAGTAAAAAACACAAACTGCACCCCTGTCACACACCAGGACACTAATACCACCATAATGTAGGAGTATTTTACACACTTCAGTGGTCTGTACATTCAGTATTCTGTACAGCTTCAGTATATTTAATACTTATTAAAAATGTAATTTACTGTTGATATTTTCTTGAACAGAGGTAAGGAACACTTAATAGATGACAACCTGAATTAATAATAATGTAGTGAAATAAACACTGTAATGTACTGAATATTAAACACCATGAAACACTGCAATCCTACAGAATACTGAAGTGTACTGAAGAATAAAGTGAACTAAATACTTAAAAACTAAAAAAACACACAGTGGCGGTTTTAGGCATGGGCGAACTGGGCAGCAGCCCAGGCCGGCTATTTTTCATGCCACGTGGGGGGCAGCAAACGAACCTGGAGGAAAAAAATAATAATCTGTGCCGCTAAGCGGGTTTCTATTATCTATGATACCTTCGCTGCGACCGCGCCACCCCTGCTGCTGAAGGAACCGCACAGAAGTGGAATGCAGAATCTGGGCCAACAACAAATACAGCATTTTTTATTTCAAAACACGAAATCCCACCAGGTTGAGTTTTGGCTACCTTCTGGCACATGGATTTGGCCCGGGTTCCTCTCCAGCATTCCACAGCGATGTGTAAGTCAGATATTCAATTCAATTCAATTTTATTTGTACAGTAGTTGATCAATTGGAATGGTTATTACCGTCACGCTCACTGCCGTGTAAAAACGTCAGCGGCCAAAATAAATCAGTTGCATTTCAAAGTCATTCGTAAAATGGCCGCCAGGTGGCGCAAAGTGACATTTTCGCTCGTTGCAGTAAATACAATAGTGACTGTTATACAGCGTATCTCTGTATCTGTTTATTGTTATTTAAGTTCTGGATTATTTTAGGTACTTTAAACACATTGTTGGGTTGCTCATGTTGGCTCATATGAGATGTAGTTTACAAATGAACACCTGGTTGGGTTATTTTGGTTTATTCATTATTTTTTCGTTTCTCCAAATATCAGCCTGCAGAATGTTCGAAATATTACTGTTTATTGTGTTACAGGTGTAGTTTTAAGAGTTGTTTAGGCAGGAATGCGTGTGTATACAGCTCAAAACCTCCATCAGTTATTAAAGATAGCGTCTATTTAGAAAAAATGCCCCAGTGATTTCGGAGCTTCAGGAAATCTCCCGGCACTCTGCGCATAACACCGGGCCAACTCATGTCGGAAAGAATTTATAAACGGTTTCTAAACATGGGCTATTGTTTTTTTACTTATAATATTTGTTAATTTAATTTAAATGAGGTTTGGGCTCAGGACTTCGATTCGGCATCGTGATTCTGCTCTTTAATTTACTCCATAGTCTAAATCAGCACTCATAGAGTTTTCCATGAAGTTTGATTATGGATGCGTTGGGAAAACAGCAAGCAGACTGACTCTGACCATTTAAAAAAACTTTGCGTTTATTTTCTGACGCACTTAAGTTCACCAAAAACAATACAGAACAGCGCACCTTATTTGCTTTCAAACTCAAAATCATTAAGTTTTTTCGTTATTGTGAGTGCGCTTAAATAAAAGTTGAGTCTTATAAAGGCCATGTAGTCTTATATAGTTTTATTATATAGTTTTTGCACATTAATCTGACAACAGTTTTTTCAGCCTGTCATGGCGTGCGCCCAAATCAATATCGCTCCTCGCTCACTAGTTAGGCGTCCTTCCCTTCAGACATGCGAAGCAGCGGGGCTGCAGAATTACACATGACTGGTGAGCTGTCGTTGCTATCGTTGCCCGGGCTTGCACCCCGCGCTATAAAATACTCGGGGTTTGTTGGGTTAAAGTGGATTTTACTACGCTCTGTGTATGCAACGCGTGTGCAACAACGCGGAAGTGCGGCATGCAAGTGGGGCAAATGGAACGCGCCCCAGGGACTTTAAAAGAGCGAGAGGTGTGAGGGGCCGGTCCGGCCATCCGCGGAGAGCAGAGCCAGCGCGAGCGGACGAATGGCCATTGCACTTACACCGCGGAGTAAAATCCACTGTAACCCAACAAACCCCAAGTATTTTATAGCGCGGGGTGCAAGCCCGGGATCATCAACAAACTAACATGGAGAAAGAGTGCTAATGATCTGAAGAATCATTTAAATCTTTTACAGAAATGTAACTCCAAAACTGCAGCGCTTGTGGGAAGTTCCCAGGCTGCAGTGGTCAAGTGATCCAAGGAAGGAAAACCAGTGAACTGGCGACAGGGTCATGGGTGGCCAAGGCTCGCTGATGCACATAGGAAGTGAAGGGTGGCTCGTGTAGTCTGATCCATTAGAAGAGCTAGGTTAACACAGGAGCCTGGATCCTCCACACACGCACACTATGGGCAATTTGGGAACGCCAATTCCACTAATCTGCATGTCTTTGGACGGAAACCCAGCAAGCACAGAGAGAACATGCAAACTCCACGCACACAGACCCGAGGCAGGAATCGTACCCGGAACCTGGAGGTGCAAGGCGACAGTGCTAACCACTAAGCCACTCTTAGACTTCTCTAGTTCATCTCCAAAAAGATTTAACCCAAAGAGTCTAAAGACTTCTCAAAATCTCGAACACTGATTCCCCTGAACTTCACCCCCAACCTACTCACTTCAGTCAGAATCTATGCTCAAGTAAAACATGTATTTGTAAAGTATTAGACAGAGCGCTGCCTTTAACCAGAGTTACCAGGAGCTCATACTGTATTTAGCCTACTTCATCAGAGATAAATCCATGTAGCTAATCTAAACCGAATCTCTACTGCATCATCTCGGTCATATTCTTTCCTTCATTAATCTCGCCATGCACGTTTCATTTTCAGCCAAAACAATAAAGTTAAAAAACAATTTTCAGAGAAAATCTTTAACAGACAGGCAGTTCCAGTTCATTCTGCATGATTTGAACTCAATCCTCTGATTCACATTAGGAACCTGATGATTTGAAGTATACACACATACACGCACGCACTGCCCATTCCACGCTCGATACACAATGAATCTCAAAAGAAAGGCACTGCTGCACTGGCATTTGTGTCGATTCGAAACAATCAGGGCTCACATTTGCACCATATTAAGAAAAAACTAAGACAAAAAGAACAATTATTCTTAACAATGTCTTTAATTTAAAAAAAAGGAACATATCTAAAAATAAAAAAAATTTACAAGAACAAAAGGAAAAAAAAGGTTACATTCTGAAGACAAAGAGAGAAAAAAAGACAACAGGACACAATGAACATATTGTAATTAGACGCAGGGAGGAAGAGGTGAGGCAGACAGGTGCGTGGCGCCAGTTCCATCAGACTTCTTATCATGCTGAGCGTCAAACGATGCCTGGGGGGGAAAAAAATATAAAAATCACACAAAAAACAGTATGAGAAAAGAGTCCGAGATAAACTCATCATCTTCAGTAACGTCGTAGGAGAGTGAAAAATTCAATTTAATTTAATTTATACAGTGCCTTTAATGAACGGTTAGTGTTTCAAAGCAGCATTAAAGGATCAAAAGAAATTTAGTTATGAGTATGAGAGAAAATATGTACAAATCAAAATGATCCTGTTCCTGATGAGTGAGACAAGATGACGGCAAGGAAAAACTGTCAATAGGAAGAAACCTTGAGATGAACCATCCTCGTCTGGGTGATTGATATCAGACAGCAGGGATTGATTTGAGCTCGTACTGTGTGTTACGTCGCTGAAATTTTAATACAACCGTAGAGGTGTTTTTTTTATTAGAGGAGGCTTATGACGGCTGTTGGGTTTTTAAAATATGGAAAAACAATACTCAATACTAAATATTATTATAAACTAAACTCATCTGAACATCCCCTGAATTATGTAGCATCACAACTTCATTTATACAGAATAAACACTAAATGAACTTGAACAGGAAATCCACTTAGAGAAACGAGTCATGTTTAATGAGCCATGTTTGATTTCTTCTTTCATTATTCGTTGTTAATGTTGCAATTAAATTAAAAGGAAGTTGGAACTTGAAATTGCACAGCTTGATGTCAGTCAAGCTACAAAGTGAGGGGGAAAAATTATAAGTAATATATTAATATTCATCTCCACCATAACAGCAAACTGTGTAGTCAGTGTCAAACTACTTTGCCTGTAAGAGCTATTGAGCAACAAATACAATTATATATATATATCTACTTTCTTTCAGGGTTTTCAGGAAGAAATTCAATTCAATTCAATTCAATTTTATTTCTATAGCGCTTTTAGCAATTTTCATTGCCGCAAAGCAGCTTTACACAGTCAAAATAATTATTTAAGTTTAAATTATTCCAAGTTTTCTATGTTTGGTTTCTAGTAGGAGGTTGTAAATTCCTAATTAGAAGCTATAAGAGTAACACCCTCATTATTAGTAAGTATAAGTTTCAATTACTGACTGAAAACTGAAACCTAAGGCAGACATTCAGGCACTGCTCATTTAAAAACACCCCTAAGAAAGGAAGCACAAAAGCCTCTGGTCAGATTGTTGGTCAGAGTCTGAGGTCTGTTTTTCGTGCAGGTCTAAGCAGAACTACAGAACCGATACCCCTATGCTCCAGAATTGCAAATGTGGAGCCAATTCCGTGTGTGCCTTCTTTAAGTAGTAAACTTAAATTATCCACCTGCAGAAAAAACAAAAATGCCGTCTGTTTCTGTGTGTCGTCATCCTTTTTATCATGTGTACTGGAGCGTGTAGTCAGCTGTCGACCTGAATGAAATAAGACTGTTTATATATAAAGCGTGCCGGCGGATGTCGCACATTGGCAGTTGTGCCGCATATTTTGGGCAAAAAAAATCAAACATGTTTTATTTAAATGTTCCAAGATTATGGAAGTATAACAGTGCCAAAACAGTGTACTTTAAAGTGTACCCTTCCTGCTTCCTGGGCAGCCCACTTCTCAGGGAACTACTTGCCGATCAGAATATGCGGCACTCCTGACTAACAGGCTGGGTTGCCAGTTGCACAATAAATGGTGTTACGCGCTACAATTTCCTCTCCACCATAAACGCTTTATTCAAAGCAAAGCCAGTGGGCTCTTTCATTCAAACGCGAAAGCGGTGGGTGTTCTTCCCCTGCTCTCGGTAATGTGCAGTTACAAGATCACCATGATCGTCATATTAAGAAAAATCGTAACTAAAATAAAATTTATTTAAATTAAACACTCATTATTTATTTTCCGAAGCCACAAGGAGCCACAGCAGTGATTAAAGAGCCACATGCGGCTCCAGTCCATAAAGTAAAGATTTGTGGAAAATTCTCACATCTGCTTTATCCTTAACTCTTAATTTTTAATAGTGAAATATTTTGGATGTTTAATGACACAAAATTAACTGTAAATTCCTGTCCATATAAAAAAGTTTACTGTTAATAAAGGTTTTAGTGCTAAATTAAACCAAATTTTAATTAACTTATTGTAAATTAAGTAAAGTTACCTGGTTCAGGAGCTCCTCTATCTCCTCCTGCTGCCTGGTGTTCTTAAAAACATAAACAGTGAATTAATTTGACTATTTATGTAACACTGTGTGTGTGTGTGTGTGTGTGTGTGTTGATTTACTGCTAAATTAAAATGATTTTAATGAATTTATTGTAAATTAAGTAAAGTTACCTGGTTCAGGAGCTCCTCTATCTCCTCCTGCTGCCTGGTGTTCTTAAAAACATAAACAGTGAATTAATTTAACTATTTATGTAACACTGTGTGTGTGTGTGTGTGTGTTGATTTACTGCTAAATTAAACTGATTTTAATGAATTTATTGTAAATTAAGTAAAGTTACCGGGTTCAGGAGCTCCTCTATCTCCTCCTGCTGCCTGATTTTCTTAAAAACATAAACAGTGAAGTAATTTGACTATTTATGTAACACTGTGTGTGTGTGTGTGTTGATTTACTGCTAAATTAAAATGATTTTAATGAATTTATTGTAAATTAAGTAAAGTTACCTGGTTCAGGAGCTCCTCTATCTCCTCCTGCTGCCTGGTGTTCTTAAAAACATAAACAGTGAATTAATTTGACTATTTATGTAACACTGTGTGTGTGTGTGTGTGTGTGTGTGTGTGTGTGTGTGTGTGTGTGTGTGTTGATTTACTGCTGAATTAAACTGATTTTAATGAATTTATTGTAAATTAAGTAAAGTTACCTGGTTCAGGAGCTCCTCTATCTCCTCCTGCTGCCTGGTGTTTTTAAAAACATAAAATGTGAATTAATTTGACTATTTATGTAACACTGTGTGTGTGTGTGTGTGTGTGTGTGTGTGTGTGTGTGTTGATTTACTGCTAAATTAAACTGATTTTAATGAATTTATTGTAAATTAAGTAAAGTTACCTGGTTCAGGAGCTCCTCTATCTCCTCCTGCTGCCTGGTGTTTTTAAAAACATAAAATGTGAATTAATTTGACTATTTATGTAACACTGTGTGTGTGTGTGTGTGTGTGTGTGTGTGTGTGTGTGTTTGTTGATATTTACTGCTAAATTAAACTGATTTTAATGAATTTATTGTAAATTAAGTAAAGTTACCTGGTTCAGGAGCTCCTCTATCTCCTCCTGCTGCCTGGTTTTCTTAAAAACATAAACAGTGAATTAATTTGACTATTTATGTAACACTGTGTGTGTGTGTGTGTGTGTTGATTTACTGCTAAATTAAACTGATTTTAATGAATTTATTGTAAATTAAGTAAAGTTACCTGGTTCTTGAGCTGTTTGTTTTTCTGCTGCAGCCTGATTTTCTTAAAAACATAAAAAGTGAATTAATTTGACTATTTATGTGACACTGTGTGTGTGTGTGTGTGTGTGTGTGTGTGTGTGTGTGCGTGTGTTGTTGTTTGACTGCTAAATTAAACTGATTTTAGTGAATTTATTGTAAATTAAGTAAAGTTACCTTGTTCAGGAGCTTCTCATACTGCTGCTGCAGCCTGGTCATCTTAAAAAACATAAAAGTTGAATTAATGTGACTATTTATGGAACACTGTGTGTGTGTGTGTGTGTGTGTTGATTTACTGCTAAATTAAACTGATTTTAATGAATTTATTGTAAATTAAGTAAAGTTACCTGATTTTGGAGCTTCGTCTCCTGTTGCTGACTGGTGTTCTTAAAAACATAAAATGTGAATTAATTTGACTATTTATGTAACACTGTGTGTGTGTGTGTGTGTGTTGATTTACTGCTAAATTAAACTGATTTTAATGAATTTATTGTAAATTAAGTAAAGTTACCTGGTTCTTGAGCTGTTTGTTTTTCTGCTGCAGCCTGATTTTCTTAAAAACATAAAAAGTGAATTAATTTGACTATTTATGTGACACTGTGTGTGTGTGTGTGTGCGTGTGTTGTTGTTTGACTGCTAAATTAAACTGATTTTAATGAATTTATTGTAAATTAAGTAAAGTTACCTGATTTTGGAGCTTCGTCTCCTGTTGCTGACTGGTGTTCTTAAAAACATAAACAGTGAATTAATTTGACTATTTATGTAACACTGTGTGTGTGTGTGTGTGTGTGTTGATTTACTGCTAAATTAAACTGATTTTAATGAATTTATTGTAAATTAAGTAAAGTTACCTGGTTCTTGAGCTGTTTGTTTTTCTGCTGCAGCCTGATTTTCTTAAAAACATAAAAAGTGAATTAATTTGACTATTTATGTGACACTGTGTGTGTGTGTGTGTGTGTGTGTGTGTGCGTGTGTTGTTGTTTGACTGCTAAATTAAACTGATTTTAGTGAATTTATTGTAAATTAAGTAAAGTTACCTTGTTCAGGAGCTTCTCATACTGCTGCTGCAGCCTGGTTATCTTAAAAAACATAAAAGTTGAATTAATGTGACTATTTATGGAACACTGTGTGTGTGTGTGTGTGTGTGTTGATTTACTGCTAAATTAAACTGATTTTAATGAATTTATTGTAAATTAAGTAAAGTTACCTGATTTTGGAGCTTCGTCTCCTGTTGCTGACTGGTGTTCTTAAAAACATAAAATGTGAATTAATTTAACTATTTATGTAACTGTGTGTGTGTGTGTTGTTGTTGTTTTACTGCTAAATTAAACTGAATTTTAATGGATTTATTGTAAATGAATGTAAGGGTCCACCACCAGAGGTCACTGTTTTTTATTTTGTAGTTTTTTAGTTGGCTGACTCAGTTTCCCAGCAGGCACCCCGGTCAGGTGATGCGAGTGCACACCTGAACCGAGGTAGCCATCAATCCACCTCTATAAATAGCTGTTTAGACTGGGAAACTGGGTCGAGCATTTTTGGTTTTACCACTGTCATGTGTGTGGGCATTTTGTTCTGTTTTGTTCTTTGTTTAGTTTATTTTGATTTTAGTTTTGTTGACTTGGGCTCTCTTATTGGCATGTTTCTGTCTATGTTCTGTGTGTCTGTGTTAGGGGAGCTGATTCAGTCCTGTCTTAAATGTATGTAAGTACTGTGGTTGTTGTCCTCCTGTGTTCTTGTGTGTTTAGCTAGAGTCAGGTAAGTAGTTAGGTGTGTGTTTGGCTAGGAACGTGTTGAGTTACAGTAACTAGCATGCTTCTAGCCATAGCCCCTTTGTGTCTCTAGCTGTCCTGTGTTTCCTACCTCCCTAGTTGTCCAGTGCCCCTAGCCTTTGATGTGTCCTCAGCCCAGCCTAGCCTTTGATGTGTCCTCAGCCCCCAGCCTAGCCTTTGATGTGTCCTCAGCCCCCAGCCTAGCCTTTGATGTGTCCTCAGCCCCCAGCCTAGCCTTTGATGTGTCCTCAGCCCCCAGCCTAGCCTTTGATGTGTCCTCAGCCCCCAGCCTAGCCTTTGATGTGTCCTCAGCCCCCAGCCTAGCCTTTGATGTGTCCTCAGCCCCCAGCCTAGCCTTTGATGTGTCCTCAGCCCCCAGCCTAGCCTTTGATGTGTCCTCAGCCCCCAGCCTAGCCTTTGATGTGTCCTCAGCCCCCAGCCTAGCCTTTGATGTGTCCTCAGCCCCCAGCCTAGCCTTTGATGTGTCCTCAGCCCCCAGCCTAGCCTTTGATGTGTCCTCAGCCCCCAGCCTAGCCTTTGATGTGTCCTCAGCCCCCAGCCTAGCCTTTGATGTGTCCTCAGCCCCCAGCCTAGCCTTTGATGTGTCCTCAGCCCCCAGCCTAGCCTTTGATGTGTCCTCAGCCCCCAGCCTAGCCTTTGTGTCCTCAGCCCCCAGCCTAGCCTTTGTGTCCTCAGCCCCCAGCCTAGCCTTTGATGTGTCCTCAGCCCCCAGCCTAGCCTTTGATGTGTCCTCAGCCCCCAGCCTAGCCTTTGATGTGTCCTCAGCCCCCAGCCTAGCCTTTGATGTGTCCTCAGCCCCCATTCCCCAGTGTGTTAAGCTATTAGGTAAGTGTAGCTTAGTGCATGTTGGGGCTAAAGACATGCTTAGCTAGGTGTATGTGTAGCTAACTGCCATGGTTAAGCACAGCTTAACCATGTTTAGCTAAAAGCCATGCCTAGCTGATTGCCATGTCTTTAGCCCTCGTCCCGTCCCTCTCGGTCTCTTGTTTCTAGTCTCTACGTGTCTCCCTCTAGTGTCCAGTTTCAGCTCCATGCATAGTTTGTGTGTCCTGTTTGTCCTCCTCCTGCCTGTGTCTCGCCACAGGATGTGTTCATTATTTATTAAAATGTCCTCCAGTCTGTCTTGCCAGAGAGCCCCTGTTAGCACAGTGTTAAGTATTGTTTGAGTGAGTTTGTTCCTTTGTTAGTGTCTTTATTTATCCTTTGTGTTTAATGTTTATTAAAGACTTTTTTTTTTTTTTTTTTGATTACACAACCCCTCTGCCTCTATGCCTGCTATCACTGCCCATGGCGTTTTACACCTGCCATTACACCCAGATCATGACAATTAAGTTACCTCCTTATAGAGCTGTTTATTCTCCCGCAGCAGCTTGGGTACCTAAAAAAAACAACATAAAAGATGAATTAATTTGACTATTTATGTAACACTGTGTTTGTTTTTGTGACGCATCAGGACAATTTTATGAATACGCACCAACAAAGTCAGGACCAAAATCGATGTCCTCATTTTTCTGAGCATATAATAGTGTTTTACAGACTCAAATACATCCATGGTGCAAAAATCTCCTTAGGCCTTGATTTTCACAATTTTTGAAAACAATTTGTGTAAGTGTGTATAACATTTTTGCTCACTCACTGATGCGCCACCTGTGGAAGTGTGAGGTACTGTGCTAAACGTTTACACACACACACTTGCGTGTCCTGACTCGTTGGTGTGTATTCATAATTTTGTTCTGATATGTCACAAAAACAAAAAAGTAACATCATAGATGTTCTAATCTTTCATATACAGTGGTTAATCAATCGGACTGTAGGTCCTACCGTCGCCGCGCTCGGCGGTACCGTTTGGCTTTGTGCGTTTGCTGGCTTTTACCGTTGAGTGGCGCTATATAACTACAGACTGACGCCTCGTGCCTTAGTTCATTCTCTGCTGGATTAATGAGACACAGAGTTTTAGAACTGCACGTAGTAGCGGATAAAATCAAGTAAAACATTGTAGTAAAACAAATTTATAATCACAGAACTAAAATGACGATACAAATGTAGAATTTAAATTAAATTTAATCTTATTAGGATCAAATTTAAACAAAATAAATGTTAACACAGTGAGCCTTTAAATTTTATCACGTGTAATTAGAAAAGACGCGTGTAGGGTTTTGTGTCGTCTTATATCTTGTGTTCTTTAAATTTATAGTAGATTTATTAACTAAAATAAATGACCATAAAAATTATAACATTGTCAGGACGTTCTACTGCGTCAGCTAATGTTGGTCATTCAGCCCCGCTTGAGTTTTTGCGTTTATTATAAGAATGAAATGCAGTAGACTGATATGATCTGTAACGGATTCGACCCATGTTGCACGGGCGGCACCATAAAGCACGGACACGAAGCGAGGTCTTACGGGAAAAGGGTCATTTATTTAGGTAAAATGGGGAAGGAAAGTGTTGGAGGGAGAAAGGAAAGAAAGGGATAAAGATTGTGCATGTGCAGTTCCGGGGGCTGTGCCACACTGGCATGCGGGCACACAGCTGACAATAAGTGTTGGTGCGCGGAGTGGCAGAACTGAGCACGCGGAGGCAGCGCTTCTCCCGCTGTCGATGGCCGGCGCGAGTCCTCGCTGACGTAAAAAAAACTTAACACAAACGTCCTCGCAGCCTTTTCCTCTTCGGCAGCGGGGCTGCGAGGGCGGGCACGGTGCGGGAGTGAAGATGCCGCGGGAGCTCGCGCAGCTCTTTCTCGCGCTGTCCTCAGCGCGGAGATCAAAGGGCGGAATTCTAGTGTCCTTGTTTAAAGTGCCTGGCCGCGTCACATCTCCCCACTGACATGCTTCTTTCATATTCTCCATTACATCACGTACTTCCCAGACCTCAGACAAACCTCCGCGCCTTGCTTTTATAATGCGGAGCAAGCCCGAGACCATATTAACGTTAATTATCGCCAGCCGGCACAAATAAGCGGCCCCGTCCCTTTGGTGCCTATTCAGGGAGCCTACGGAGTGAGGGAGTAGTTATAGTAGATTTGGGCGTACACCCATCACACGCGCACGCCATGTCAGATCATCATAATTGTCCTAAACTTGTATTTCATAAGGTTTTCCGAGCGGTGGTACAGCGCAACGGGGGTCATTATTTACTATTAAACATTAAACGAATTTACAAAACTTTATACGTGCGATTAAGCGCTGATTCTACATAGGAAAGTAAAGAAGAGGATCCTGATGCTCAACATTCCGGAGACCAAACCCCATTTAAATTAAATTAACAAATATTGCATGTAAATAACAATAGCCCACGTTTAAAAAAGCATTTTTATTTAGATTATAAAAAAATAATCCTGCATCTGTTTAGGTGTTCCAGCTGCCACTGTTCTAAAATTCAAATTAAATCAAATCTTATTAGGATCAAATTTAAGCACAATAAATGTGTGAGCCAGTGAGCCTTTTGATTTTATCACTTGTAATTAGAAAAAAAGCGTGTATGGATTTGTGTCATCTTATTTCTTGTGTTCTTTAAATTTATAGTAGATTTATTAACTGAAATAAATGACCATTAAATTAAAACAGTGTTAGGACGTTCTACTGCGTCAGCAGATGTCGGTCTTTCAGCCCCGCTTGTGTTTTTGCGTTATTATAAGAATGAAATGCAGTAGACTGTTATGATTTGTAACGGGTTAGACCCATGTTACTCAAACAACTCAGTTCAGGTGTAAGTAAATGTCTGTGCTGTTTGGGGGAGGGACGTGCTAATGATTTGTTCGGCTCTGTGTGTGTGTGTGTGTGTGTGAGAGAGAGAGGGGTGTCGCGGTCGTTTTCAGTGAAACAAAGGCTCAGCTGAAAAATGTTAGGCACATCAGTCACTTAACCCCCAATAAAAGGTATTTGAGTGTTATGATAGTTGTAATATAACAGATGCGCACTGAATACTAAACCTAAACCAGGCACGGAGATTAATGAACCAAGATAGCCCCCATACCCGTTAAAAAAAACAAAAAAAACAAATAATATTATTGTGTATAGACTGATTAAAAACAATGCAATTTATGCTATCATAAGGAAAATAAGTTCTTCCATTCCAATGATTAAAAAAGGTAACAATGTCAACTTTAGAATCTAGAATCCAGGAGATTAAAATTACACAAATTGAAATCACTGAAAGTCTCCAGAAGAGCCTCAGATTCAAGAGGTTTTTAAAGTGGGGAGAAATGCATTTCAGTTCCTCTGAATGTATAGGTGAGAACAGCCGATTCACACCTGGGGAGGGTGAATCATTTGTATTTGAATGTTGTCTGGCATTGTAAAGCACTATAGTGACACTAAAAGAACAACCCAGGATTAATGGGAATTCTTATACTGCATAAACATTATTTAGCACCAAAAACTTCCTCGCGTTTGGGAAAACTATGCGTGCGGTTGAGCGCTGGTTAGACTATAGGAAATTAAATCGGAGGGTTTTTATTTAGACTATTAACAAAATAAGGCGTGCCAGCTGCCACTTTTTAGTTAGAAGTTTTCAATACAAAGCTTATAATGCCCACATTACATGACGGAATAAGGCACGGCTGGTGATGATTGGGGTTTGTTGGGTTACAGTGGATTTTACTACACGGTGTGAGTGCAATGGCCATCCGTCTGCTCGCGCTGACTCTGCTCTCCTCGGATGGTACCGCCCCCCTCCCACCTCTCGGTCCTTTGAAGTTACTGGGGCGCGTTCCATTTGCCTTGCTTGCATGCCGCACTTCCGCGTTGTTGCACGCGCGCTGCATACACAGCGCGTAGTAAAATCCACTGTAGCCCAACAAACCCCGAGTATTTTCTAGCGCGGAGTGCAAGCCCGGGCAACGATAGTAACGATAGCTCACCAGTCATGTGTAATTCTGCGGTCCCGCTGCATCGCATGTCTGAAGGGGAGGCCGCCTAACTAGTGCGCGAGGAGCGATATTGATTTGGGCGCACGCCGTGACAGGCTGATAAAACTGTGTCAGATTAATGTGCAAAAACTATATAATAAAACTATATAAGACTACATGGCCTTTATAAGACTTAACTTTTATTTAAGCGCACTCACAATAACGAAAAAACGTTGTGATTTTGTAAGTGTTGTAAGCTGTGCTGCTCTGTATTGTTTTTGGTAACCTTGAGCGCGTCAGAAAATAAACGCAAACGTTTATTTAAAGTCTGCTTGCTGTTTTCCCGACGCGTTCATAATCATTATTCTACTTCTGCCGGTGCACTCTGGAAAACTTAATGCATGCGGCTGAGCGCTGATTAAAACTATGGAGTAAATTAAAGAGTAGAATCACGATTCTGAAGTCCTGAGCCCAAACCTCATTTAAATTAAATTAACAAATACTATAAGTAAAAAAAAAAAACAATAGCCCACGTTTAGAAACCGTTTATAAATTCTTTCCGACATGAGTTGGCCCGGTGTTATGCGCAGAGCGCCAGGAGATTTCCTGAAGATCAGAAATCACTGGGCATTTTTTCTAAATAGCCGCTATCTTTAATGACTTATGGAGGTTTTGAGCTGTATACACACGCATTCCTGCCTAAACAACTCTTAAAACTACACCTGTGACACAATAACAGTAATATTTCAAACATTCTGCAGGCTGATATTTGGAGAAAGGAAAGAATAATGAATAAACCAGTTGTTGGGTCAAAATAACCCAACCAGGTGTTCATTTGTAAACTACATCTCATATGAGCCAACATGAGCAACCCAACAATGTGTTTAAAGTACCTGAAATAATCCAGAACTTAAATAACAATAAACAGATACAGAGATACGCTGTATAACGGTCACTGTTGTATTTACGGCAACGAGCGAAAATGTCACTTTGCGCCACCTGGCGGCCATTTTACGAATGACTTTGAAATGCAACTAATTTATTTTGGCCGCTGACGTTTTTACACGGCGGTGAGCGCGACGGTAATAACCATTCCGATTGATCAACTACTGTAAGAAAAATTCAGTTAGGAATGTGATGTTTGGATGAATGCTGTTATAGGCTAGCTCACGTTAGCAGACTCTTGCTAACTCCCTAGCTAAAAGTAACATTCTTGTTAACGAATACACAAGCTGGATAATATGCAAAATGCATGGTTAACCACATCCACTGAACCAGGGCTGGGCGGTCTAGCAATTTTATATCGTGATTGATAGCACAATCTACTTTTCAAGCGAATTGTAGAGACTGTGATCTTTTATGACCATGTAATAGAGCGGGACCTTTCATATGGCAGCACTGAGAATGCCTGGGTGTGCCTGAGCATACAGTGCTCATATTTTGTGTTCATATTTTACAGACTCAATCAATATCTAATACGTTATTAGATATGTGTTAAATAAAGAGAGTAAACTATATGCGACAATGTATGTGCTTTTATATTATTAGGGAAGGCAAACACTAATATTGTCTTATTTACTTACATGTACATTTACATGATATAAACAAATATTTTAATGCCTAAAAACATATTTCACAAACATTTAAATGTAATTGAATCCAGCAGTCAGTTATTCTAAAGTTTTTACTGGTAGCCTGCATGAATGTGTGTAATATGTGTTACGGACAGACCATGCAAGTTCTGCTTTACTGAAGATCCACCATCGTCAAACTCAATGTATGTGTGTGTATATATATATATATATATATATATATATATAAACACTTTTAAAGCTCTTATGACCTGATTCACATCCTCGCTCAAGAAATCCTTAAAGAAAGGTCGGGCACTAATTTTGTTTTAGGCCTCCATCCACCCTGCTTACAACTACGGCTAGCAAGTCTCACTGATCTGGGCTTACATGGCATCATGCATACGCATCGTGTGTCATTTGGTTGAGTTTATTTGGGTCTTTCTAGAATCATATTAAGTCAGGTATGCTTGAGGGTTCAGTGATGAGCCAGTCTTGTCAATACAATACGAGGACACTTTGGTATAATAATAAAATGGGAAAACAAATAGCCTTCTCCTACCCCAGTCTTATCTACTCAACCAAACACAACAAATATATACAGTAGGCTATATCACTATATAAATGTAACACAAAATTGAAGCGTGACTTCCAGGACTGAAAGCGAACCCAACTAGCCCACAAGTGTTGACTTGCATATATGGAGGGCTTTGTCCATGAAGGTGGTTTGAAGAGCAATAGTCTTGACCCCCAGGTCAGAGCACGTTTCTTTCCGATCTGTTGGCTTTGGCTCATTACATCCTGCTGACTGAGCACACACAACTGCAACAACTCATACTCAGCACCATTCTACACTTGTTGAAGGAACCAAGAGTTTCTTCTGCAAGTACTTGTGCAGATGGGGACTTGTGCTTGTGCAGAAGTGGACTTGTGCGTTTTTTTAAACAATGTTTCTACATAGCAACAATTATATTTAGAACCGTATTGTCCTGAAGAACCCTTTTATGCTGAACAGGTTCTTTGTGTGACTTTAGGGTTCTTTATTTCCTGCCTTTTTGTCAAATCTGTAACTGACAAAACACCTACATCTCATTACTGGTTTCTGGAGCTCAAGCATCAACTACACAGACTGTCATCACTCTAAACAGGTACATTCATTATTTATTAAAATGTCTGTACAGTACATATGAACTTATAAAATGTAACTTGTTTTCTACCAATTTTCCCCCCTGTTTGTAGTTTAACAGAAGCAGCTCTGTTCAGCTTAAGATGCCCCTTCTCCATGGGGTAATTAACAGAAATATGATCCATATGAAGATTTTTCTTAATTATTACCTGGGTTTGCATAAACAACACATAAATATTACATACTGTCTATTTTTACTACTTTTGGCCTTCATAAACATAGGCTACTTGTTTATAAAACTGCACTGTAACCTTAAACTCATTTGTGCATTTCAGATGCTGTGGAATATTATAACTTCACTATCTGCAGAGATAAAATGCCTCACAATTTTACAATACATTGACAAGCAGAGTTTTTACTCAAATTACTTTTCCTGATAATGCAGTAATATAACGTGTTACATTTTAAATGCATGTAATTTGATTACAGTTACCAATGTCAATAGCATTACGTCACTAGCGTTACAAATGTAGTGTTTAAGAATGAATCAAAACGCATTTAAAAATCACGTTTATTAAAATCACAGTTAATGAGCACGCGCTTTAATCAGTGGTCTGAGAAGTGTGTAGTTTTACCTTTGCTGATGTAACGGGTTCACTGTGTGCACAAGCGGCACCACAGACACACGGACACGAGGCAAGAGGTCTTACTGGAGAAGGGGGATTTTTTTTTTAGAACAAACGGGAAAGGAGAGGGTTAGAGGAATGAGGAAGGGAAAAGCTAAGGATTTTTAAAGCGGAGAAAGCGCGAGATCCGTTAATATTAATTATCGCCAGCCGACCCGATTTGGTGGCCTCGCGCCTTCGCACACCTGCAGAATGGCGGCGCCTACGTAGGGAGCTTAGAGAGTGAGTGAGGACCGACAACAGGTTGAGGCGCAGCCCATCACAGGCACACGCAGTGCCGGGTGTTTTCAATATAACTTGAAACCAGGCTGGACTGGGACACGATATCAGACTGAGAAATCCCACACCAACCCAGGCCATTCTATGTACCCAAATAAATTTAAAAAACACAGACAGCCTTATTTTGTTTCCCTCTATACATCTCTGGAAAAAAGAATATCAAAAATGTTATATAAAAAAAAACAGTTTCTTATGTTTTTTTTTTCGTGTAGGTGCATGTGTTGATGAGCTATTTTGTTTAATTTTTTAATGCTAGCAATATTTCTCCTAAACTCACAATGTAACTATTGTTATTTAGAGTGTAACAACACATCAAAATAAACCAAGATCATGTAGTATTCGCAGAGCTTTAATAATTCAAATAAACAAAATGCTAATAATTTGTAAACAAATGGTGTTAATGCTTTGGCTAAATAACATTAATAAATCAGTATTTGGTGAAGTAATAACCCCAATTTGCAGTTACAGCTTTCATGTGTTCTGTCTCTCCATCAGTTTTTCACATTGCTGTTGGGGAACTTTATAACACTCTTTCTGCAAAAAAGCACACAGCTCAGTTTGCTTGGTTTGTGACCCTCCACTATATACTTTTCTTGTCACTTCTTCTGCTCTAGTTACAAACAGTACTGTCTCCACTATGGTGCAAAACAACCACCTCATTGTAATTTGATTGTTCAGAATCTAAATAAATATTTATTTATTTTTTTATGTTTAAATGTCTTAGATACCCAAATTAGCAAAGCAATCAATTTCATCTAATATGTTACAGATGGAGCCACGCCAAATAGCCGCGGCCGTGTGAATGGCGTACGAATGGCGTACGGCTGCCCTATGCACGCCGTAATCCCCCCTCCTTTTCCTTCGAGAAAGGCATGTCAAGATTTCAGTAAATACGCCCATTCAAGCCCTATTTATGCATTTACCTGGTTCCATTACTAGATGGCGCTTCATTCTTAAGGACACGGTAACACAAGCCAGCAATTTAGCTGCGCTGAGTTGCAATCACGTGATTTTAAAAACCCACCCCCGCCGAACTGACGCTGCCAAACTGCACTAGAGATGAAGATGGCGGCTTAATGGCCTATTCGCGGTAAGTGGTGTTTTCATTTATAAAATTTGTTTGGGATTAGTTAACAGTTTATTTCCCAGTTAAGTTTTTTATTGGCCGTTTTGAAAATCACTGGCAGCACCAGCAGCGGTCAGATGTAACTTTAGATAACTTAATGATCTGTTTACCAAGTCTGGAGTTAACATTACAGCTTACTGTCAGTGTCCTAAAAAACTCACAATGTCACTCCTCTTTAACTAAAAAAGACACTAAAGCTTCGAAAATACTATTAATGTCCCTATTACAAAAGCTGCACTACCGGATGAAGAGTGTTTTTGCTCTATAAAAATGCCTTTAGAGTCTGACCACGTGTTGTCTGCATAAATTCAGCATTTATTTATTCTTTGGATAAGAGTTAATCTGCAGGTTATATCTGTGAATATAATGTGATGCAGTTCATGAAGGACACAAGCTGAGGATAGATGTACAGGAACTAGCGAGCTAAACGCTCATAACCGGGTTTATATTTTTCTCAATTTGGCCGTGACTTTGCGCGGTAGCGCGAGCGCTTAGTTACCGAGCTGGATAAAGACCCTGAAGTGTTTATCAGTTAAGAAGTGGGGGGAGGTGTGTGGGGAGTTGTGGGGGGCTTCAGTACTTGGGAAGTTATAGTTTGGCTTCAGAGATGAACTAATATTTATGAGTGTTATATCGCCTAACTTATTTGTATGAAAAGCGCATTAAGTAAATTCTCGGTTAATTTAATGCAGACGATAATACAGACAGACCGGGGTTGACACTAACAAAGTTCAATGGTTAAAGTTATCCCAGTTTATTTACATTTCAGAATTCCCCAAAACAGTATTTTACACACTGTGGTGTAGGTTTACTAATATCTTTTATATTTATTACAACTAGATATTCTGTAAAGTTTATTTATCTTTGTCTTCACTAAATTCTCCTGTTTTCTTTAATCAGAGCTCTGCTGTGGAGGATTGGGGGGTCAGATGGATGACGGTTGGCCTTTTGGAGATACTGGAGGAGCCTGAACAAGCTGTTGAGGGAGCTGTAGGAGGGATGATGTCACAGTGCAACAGCTTTAGAATGATGTTTGGTCAGGTCTACTGTATATTCTGAACATAGAATTGCAAAACGTCTGATACTTTAGGGGGGAAACAAAAAATTTAACAGTTCCATCTTTAATATTTTTAAAAAATGATATTTTAATATAAAAGAACCAGATAGAGACTGATAAGCAGCTGGTGTTATCCGGGTATTTTAATGACCTTTAAGCAAAAATTAAACGTTTTCACCTGTTTTATACAAATTATTGTTTTACCTTTGACTAGTTTTAGAAGAATAAATTTTATTTTTAAAGTCATGTGTGCGTGTTTTAATTGTTGGGGGATTGTTTGTGTATTTAAAAATACATTTACTTAAACCAACAACTTCAATGTGCAAAAATGGGACCCGACGTTGTTTAAAATAGTCAAAGAGTTGGGCTAATAATAATGATAATAATAATAATTATTATTATTATTACTGGTTATAAAAACAAATGAAAACAACAGTTAAAACACTTGATCATATGTATCTGTGCTAGTTTGTGTTTGTGATTATGTGACCCATAATTATTTTTTCTCAGTATAAAATTTTTTGGGGGTTTTAAGAACTCCATCAAAAGAGCAAAGACAAACTTAAAAGGAGTGGAAGGTAAGAAACCTCAGTGCAAAATACTGACTATGACATGGTGCTAATTGCTCTGTGTGTGTGTGTTTTTGGCGGGGGGAGGGGTACGTTACAGACTTACTTGTCTGTGCGCAAATGTTTGTGTTAAACCAACGGAGAAATGCAGGAGCGCGCGCACACACACAGACACCTCTCATCTACAAACGCTTTAACTGTTGTCTTGTAAATCGTTGATTAAACCTACAAACACAGCTGTTGTTCAGCATCAGTCCTAAACACAAGCGCAGGGTCTGTTTTTGTCCTTAATTAAAATACACCAATATGTTAATAATTTATACAATGATAACATGTTGTTTATGTTTAATGTTTATTTTGCGGGAAAAGGTAATAAGCAATATTTAAAATAAAACAAACCAGGAAGTAAGTGTTTCATACATTAAAGTGCTTTGTATAACCAAGTGCCCCAACAAACATAGCAACAGTGTGGAGAGTGTGTGCGCTGTGGGGGATTGTGAACGAAGATAATCATTTACAAGACAAAAGACGTTCAGAGGTATGTTATGCCCTAATACGTCTCCCCCCCCCCCCCCCCCCCCGCCTCGGATTGCCCCCCATTACACAATCGCTATCTTCAAAGAAAAGCCGCCACCCCTTCCCATTCAAACGCGTTAGCGAGTGTTATTCTTTCCCTATGCTTGGTTTTGTGAACACAGTTGCGTTCAGTAACACGATGGAACCAATTACCTAAACAGAAGCAACAACAACCGTTATGATCACACTGTTGAATTTATATTGCTTAAATATTTCGCAGCTCTATCCTTTTTGCATTGCTACGTGTTTATTTACTTCCTTTTCGCATCACACGTAATGCATTTTAAAATCGACACTATCAAACTTGGAAATGATATAATATCCAATCAAACATCACCTTATTAAAAGTAACGAATTTGTCACTACTCTTCTCTTATGCAGCACGGTGTATATTTCCGTTAAATATACTGGTAGATAATATTTTGCTGCAAAGTAAAGCTTAAAATTTAACTTTTGCTTGAGTTTGTTTTCGTTATATTTTTGATGTTTTCGCTGATGTTTTTTTTTTCGCTGATAGTCAAAAATTGGCATAACAAATCGATAATAAAAAGATAAAAAGATAATAAAAATTACACTCAAATGACTAAATGACTAAAGACATACTGAACCGTATGGACGGAGATATTTGTTCCAGATATTATGCGTTATTAATCGATTTGTTATGCCAATTTTTGACTATCAGCGAAAAAAAAAACATCAGCGAAAACATCAAAAATATAACGAAAACAAACTCAAGCAAAAGTTAAATTTTAAGCTTTACTTTGCAGCAAAATATTATCTACCAGTATATTTAACGGAAATATACACCGTCATGTAAAATACTCTACATGGTCCGCATTTGTATTCCGTCCTACAACGACTGGATCTGGTAATTTAATCATTAATTAAAAATAGCATAAGCATCATGGATTGTGTATTGAGTGATTTAAATCTGTTTTATGAATCGTTTTTTATCCCTCGTTTTTACCACATCATCTATTTATGAAACTATGTTGACATAAGTTATGTTATACAT